>NC_051394.1:46972777-46975277 GCF_015228065.2 Penaeus monodon
AAAGAGTGAGGGAGAAGAAAGATGAGAGACGTAGGTGGGAGAAGATTGAAATAGCTGGTATATATATGTATATATATATATATATATATATATATATATATATATATATATATATATATATATATATATATATATATATATATATATATATATATATATATATACATACATTTATATGTATATATATGTATATATATCTTCTTTTTTCTCTCTCTCTCTCTCTCTCTCTCTCTCTATCTCTATTTCTTTCTTTTTTCCCTCCCCCTCCCTCCCACTTCTCAATATGTCTCATAACATGATGTTCTATATATACTTTTCAAAAACATTACATTTTTCTCTTCTAATGATATTTCATCACTTTCCTGTTAATTAGATCGTGTTATTCGTGGAATTCATTAAGCGTTTGTGTATATATACAATATTATACACAATATTTTATGACAATTTGTTTTCACGACAAATTTGGAATTCATTTTGCAACAAGACAACACATTATTGGATATTTCATGAATTGGGAAAAAAACAATAATTTTGGCTGGCTTCGTAATAATGATAATAATAATGATAATGATAATAATAATAATAATAATAATAATAATAATTAATAATAATAATATAATAAATAATAATAATAATAATATAATAATAAGCATAATAATAATATAATATTAATAATAACAATAATATAATATATAATAGAATTAGTAATAATAGTAATAAATAAGCATGCGAAAATACCAAATAAATTATGAAATTCTTCGGCAGGTTGAGAGTAAATAATAATAATAATAATAACGATGATAATAATAATACTAATGACAATAATAATGAAAACTGAAACAATATTTTAAGAATACCCACTTGACTTTTCTGTGTTTATTCTTTTTATTATCATTATTATTATTATTATTATTATCATTATTTTTTTTTTATTATTATTTCAATAAAGCTCTAGTACATTCCATCAACTACCATTTCTTTACATTCAGATTGTCTTTATTTTGCCGTTTCTTAGTTATTTTCTACCAGAGTAATAATCATTTAATCTTACATTTAATTTTAATTCTCTCTCTCTTTACAATTTCATATTCTAAGGCAATTTTTCTTTCATGTTTGTTATTCCATCATATTCATATCTATTCTATATCTTTACAGCCATTTGGATTTATGGTGTATTTTATAAGTTATATGCTTAACTGGATGGCGTTTAAGATAACATTAGATTAATGCTGGTCCTCTTAGTGTAGTTACTGTGGTAAATAACACTGTTTATTACTACCGGAGAAACGTTGTTAAAATTATCATTATCATTATTATTATCACCATTATCATGGTTATTTTACTTATTTACTTACTTATTCTTGAATTTTCTCTAGTGACTGTGGTGGTAATGACCGGATTAGTACAAGTGGTGATAGCTGTGGTGATGATGGCCGTTTGGTGTGGGTGGTGATGACTGATGGCGTTGGTGGTGGTAACAGTCGTGATGGTGAGGGTGGTAATGGTCGTGGTGTTGTGGGTGGTGAATAGAGGAGGGGGGGGAGACTGTGGTGTTGAGGTTAATAATAGCGATGGCAAAAATGAATACATGAGTATTAAAATGAATAAAGAAAAAAAAAATGGATCAATTAAAAAAAATATAGACCAATAAAAACAGATGAGTAACTAAACAAATAGAAAACTAGACCAATAAGTGAATAACTTCAAAAATATATGAAAGAACCAACACACCTGTACCTAAATTTACTTAAAAGATTCCACACCTTCGAACCCCATTCCTGCTACACAGTCCTTCCTGACGTGATGAACCTGTTTGCCCGACAGTGGTCACATCAGCCGATTTTTTCCAAGTGGTTCTACTGAAGTGCTTGCGGCTCCAAGATCTTGTCTCTCTCCATATGGTCACGCCTACCACTTTCCTCCGTCCGCTTTCTTTGTCTGTCTGTCTCTGTCTCTGTCTTTCTCTCTCTCTCTCTCTCTGTCTTTCTCTCTCTCTCTCTCTCTGTCTCTCACGTATGTCTAGGTATATGAATATCTATATCTATCTATACATATGCACACACACACACACACACACACACACACACACACACACACACACACACACACACACACACACACACACACACACGCACACACACACACAAACACACACACACACACATATATATATATACATATATATATATATATATATATATATATATATATATATATATATATATATATATATATATATATAAACACATACATATATAGAGAGAAGGAGGGCTATAAAGTAGGGACATGGCCAGGATGAGAAAAACTGATTTTTTTTATACGCTATCAAAGCGGTTCTTAACTTTCGTCGAGATCCCAGTCATTCTTCTCTATCCTGCATGTAATCCTGTTAGCCCGACTAGGGTAATAGAGAATCTTTTTTTCTCTCTCATTTAATGCATTCCTTGGCAAATTATCTTATTTTCAATTCTTATATAATTAGACTTTAAATTACAGTATT
>NC_051394.1:47025277-47027777 GCF_015228065.2 Penaeus monodon
AATAATAGCAATAATATAATAATGCTCATGATTATAACAATAATATCAATGATAATATAGTAATAATAATGATTATAATACTGATGATGATTATAATAATGATAAAAATACTACCACTACCACCACCAATAATAATAAATGATAACAATAATATTATAATAACTAGTGATAATTATAATAATGCTAACAACGATAATAATGACTATAATAATAACAACAACAATAACAATAATAACATATTGAAGAATTGGTCAGGTTAACGTCGTTTTTTTATCTTTTCTCAATCTTTCATTCTTTTCCTCTTTACTGCGTTGATATTATATTCCGGTCTTCTCTATTTCTCTGCAATTTGTCGCCCCGTGTCTTAATTCGAACAATTCCACAATCATGTACCCCTTAGACAAGGCAGAAGAAGCATTCATAGTTTTAAGGCCAGGCATCTTACTTGCCCAAAGAACACGAGGCCAAGAGAGAGCAGTATAACAAGATATAAGGTATGGTGGTATCTGGCATATCTTCCGTAATAATCGATTATACCCGTTTCGTGTTGCGTACCAATTACTCTGTCGTTTTCTTGTATGGGGAAACGTGATAGGTTGCACGGGGAGAGTTTGAGTTAAAACCGCATGCATATCCTCTCCGATTTTGTCATTTCTTGCTGAAAATCATTGTTAAACAGTAAGTGAAAAAAGAAAATTGATAAGGGAATGGGAATATCATTTGGTTTACATAAAAATGTGTGTATATATTATATATATATATATATATATATATATTATATATATATATATATATATATATATATATATATATTTTATATATATATATATATATATATAAGGAGTTTAGAAATTTAGAATAACAAGAAAGAAAGAGAAAAAGAAATGCGTACTCATATATGTAAATTAATTTTAATTTACATTTTATTTTGATATCGTAATTATCTCCTTGTTGAATCCCCAAAGCCTTCGTGGTGAGTGTTCTTACCCTACATACCGAATGTATTTCATAATTTCGAACATTAAGAAACTAGCATACGTAATAAATCCGCTTCGTGCACAGTAACTCAAGCCAACTGCTCGGATGACTTTCAATCAGAAGTTGATCATGTTCTTGCTTGCAATTTGCTTACACTCAGTTAAACACAAACTTGGTAAGAAAAATTGTCTCTCATAATGTATATTGGTGAAGATCCTGGTTTGTGGAAAAGGGAACTTGGAAGATGAAAGTGGAAAATTAACGGGTACATGTGCATGTGTGGGTATGTGTAAACACACACACACACATGCACATACATGTGTGTGAATTTATATTATATATATACATATTATATATATATATATATATATATATATATATATATATATATATATATATATATATATATTAGTTATGTATGCATACATATGCACGTGTGTGTGTGCTCTTATATTCTTTCAAATTCAAATTTATTGGTTGCTCGATTCCTCAGTCTTGAATTCACAACCGTTCAATGCGATGCTGTGTAGAAATCAATTACAATTTAACTAGAAACTCCTATATCATGATGGCTCCAGTTTACAAAGCAAGGGAATGACAATGCAGTTTTTTTTCATAAACATAGATATAGAGCTGACAGTGTAGCGGGGGTCAAATCGGCTCTCTCTGGAAGTTGAACATGTTTGCTGCTCATCCTGATGCTCCTGAAGGTGTCAAGAGTCTTCTGGTTGCTTTTGTTTCCCAACAGAAGGTAAGAAAATATTAAACAAAGCCAAGAAAAACTTTGTTAAATATGAACATGAACTTTATTATATGACTGATGTTCAACTAATGATTCTGAAGTTACAGTTATACTTTGATCTTTGACATTATATAATAAGCTCTTTTAGGATTACAATATATCCTGTCTATCAATATACTTATCATCATATACAAGATATATACACCTACACTTACACACATATACACACAAGCACATCAAATAAACACATGATGTATACCTCCTGTTTACATTCTCTCCAATGTGATGGTATTTACGCCCTTCTTTGATTTATTTCCTCATTTTTAGTTTCTTTTTACTCCCTTTATTCTATTGACCGCCTGTTCCTCACTTCTGTTCTGCCGAATAAGCACTGCAAGGAGGCTCTTAACGCCATAAAAGCACGCGGTGGTATCTTCACAAAGTGTTTCATGGCGCACACCTTTGTTCATGGTAATTTCCAACAACGTACTCAAGGGCCGGACTTGCAAAGGAGTCGGAGTAAATTATTCCAACTGAAGTTTATTAGCTGTTCATTCATAAGTTGGTGGTGGTTGGTCTGGTAGACTCTGGCTTTTGAATTATTCGAAAAAATGATGCAGATGCACTGCAGATTAAGGAGCAAATCCAATTAGATTCATTATGATTTGTCGGACTTTTATCAAAAATGGATTTTGAGTGAAGAGAAATCTGCATTTCATCCACAGCTTATTAAAGGAGTCGCAGGTCCTGGGGAGCGAGGGAGGGAGAGAGAGAGAGAGA
>NC_051394.1:47037777-47077777 GCF_015228065.2 Penaeus monodon
ACCATTATCAATATCATTACTATTTTTATCGTCATTACAAACTGAGCTACAGAGAAGTTAAACGATGAGGACACATATCAATAAAAAAAAAAAAAAAAAAAAAAAAAAAAAAAAAAAAAAAAAAAAAAAAAAAATATATATATATATATATATATATATATATATATATATATATATATATATATATATATATATATACATATATATATCACTTAAAAAGTAATACCCCAGAGGCTGTAAACATGACGCAATATCCAGTAGAATATATTAAAATTCAAAGGAAAAATGTTTCAGGACAGAAAATCGTAAATCTTGTGACTCAATTTGCAAGCCTTCATGAGACAGCAAAGTTGCATCGTAGAGATAGGATTGGTATGCGCACAACGGATAAGCTGCGTGTTTATTCCATTGCAGTTTCCTTGACTTCGCTCTCAATCTGAATTCAGGCTTGTCGATTCTATCATTATGTCAATGTTTAAGGGGGATTTTGGGATGAGGAGTCACGGATAGTAATATAATGGACAAATAGATAGATGGGTGGAGGGTTATGGAGAGTTATAGAAGAAAATTTTGATGGGGGAAGTAAATTAATAAGTAAATTGGTAATGGCCTATAGACGCATAGGTAGTAGTGTGTCTGTATCTTTAATTGACATAGGAAACAAGAGAAAAGATAGATTAATTCGCACGAGATAATGTATTAGGCTAATCTCGTTACAACGAAATGAAGTTGGGAGATAAGATAATAGAAACGGCTGTATCATTTAAAGTGCTTGTTTTTATGCACTAAGATAATACAATTATATGATTGCGATATGAAATGGATCTCCTAACTCAGACGCTAATAGTACGCAGTAAAGGGGCACTTGAAGAATAGGACAGAAGGCGAATAAATAAACTGACATCAAACAAATAATATAGAACGCTCGACCATTGATCTTCCTCAAAAACACTTTACACACAAAGAAGTGACTTTGCTTTATATATAAACTACCTGATGCCTGCTGCATAGTCTATTTCTCACATGATCATCAGTTCCCCCACATAGCCTAATTCATTGAATAACTTTAATATTATACGCAATGTCATACAATTTCTTCGGTTCATATTTTACATAGTTAAGAAATTGAATATCGCCACCTCTTTGCCTCCCATATTCCACTACCCTCTCATTTTAACTCTGTGTGTGCGTTTCTCATATTTTTATTAACATTTCTCTTTTCTCTCTCGCTCCTCCCTTCTCCCTACTATACATACTCAATATCCGTTTTATATTTAAACTATGGATACAGAGACCCAGTATTATAAATATGAATTTTCTCTCATACACCTTTGCACAATATCTACAACTAGACAAACAAAAAAACAAAGATGGTACACTTTGCTTAGGAATTTGTTGACGCTCACACCAGTCATTTTTTTTACCCTCACTTTCCTGTAATAGGTCGTGTGGCAAGGTATCCATAGGTCACTAGTTCAGATCTAGTTTAAAGAAAACGAGATCTTTGTGACAAGAGGTAAATTCAGGGCCAACATTGTGAAATTAAATTACATCTTGCAACCCTCATTACAGATAAGATCACAAGAATGGAAGTTAATATTAAGGAGTTTTCTTCCGAAACTAATGCTGTGATTCAATTGCCCTGCAATTTTTTTTTTAAAGCAATATGCTTAAATTACTCGACGAAAATTAGATTCATGTTGAACTCAGGCCAAATGATGCTTTTAGGCGAAAAAATGGAGAGAGAAGAAAAAAGGGAGAAGAGCGAGAGAAGAGAAAAGAAGAGAAGAGAAGAGAGGAGAGAGGAGAGAGGAGAGAGAAGAAGAGAGAGAGAGAGAGAGAGAGAGAGAGAGAAGAGAGAAAGAGAGAGAGAAGAGATGAGAGAAGAGAAGAGAAGAAAGAAGAGAACAGAAGAGAGAGAGAGAAAGTAGACACACACACACACACACATACTCACACACGCACACACACGCACACACACACACGCACACACACACACACACACACACACACACACACACACATATATATATATATATATATATATATATATATATATATATATATATATAGCTACACATTTAGATAGACATATAGACAGAAAAGTAGTTAAACAGAGAGAGACGGTTAGATAAGAGATGGACAAAAAAAACAGATAAAGAGCAAAAACAATCCCATTACAACGTATATTTTATCCAGGTACCCATCAGGCACAAAATAAAAACAAAATGACCAGGGAATCCTCCATCCTACCAAACAAAAAAAAAACACTTACTGGAATAATAGGTGATGACGTAGCGAAATTTTCTGAGTCGTCCTTCTATCAGGTCAGTCTGCATGGCATTCGAGGTCAGTAAAGGTGAGGGATATGGCGAAGGGGTTAGTGGAGGAGAGGGAGAAGGTGAAGGAGGTCAGGTAGGAGGCGAGAGGTAGGGACTAGGGGAAAAGGTGAGGTAGGAGGGGAGGGGTAGGGACTAGGGGTAAAGGTGAGGTAGGAGGGTAGGGGTAGGGACTAGGGAAAAGGTGAGGTAGGAGGGGAGGGGTAGGGACTAGGGGAAAAGGTGAGGTAGGAGGGTAGGGGTCGGGACGAGGGTAAACGGTGAGGTAGGAGGGTAGGGGTAGGGACCAGGGGAAAAGGTGAGGTAGGAGGGTAGGGTAGGACTAGGGGAAAAGGTGAGGTAGGAGGGAGGGTAGGGACTAGGGGTAAAGGTGAGGTAGGAGGGGAGGGGTAGGATAAGGGGAGAGGGTGAGAGGCGAAAGGCGTTAAAGGGGAGGGAGGGGGAAATGGGATAGGGTAGGAGGGGAGGGGTAGGGATTAAGATTGAGGAAGGACGAGAGAGAGAGAGAAAGGAGTAAGGGGAGAACGAGAGGAAGATGGTGAAGGAAAGGGAGGAATAGAAATGGGGGAGAAGGAAAGGGTGAAAGTAGGGGATGTAGGAAGGAGGGGACATGGGGTAAGGTAGGGGAGAAGGAGGGGAAGGTTAGTGATTAAAGGAGGAAGTGGGAATGAGAGACAGACAATGAGAGGTGGAAGTTGGCAGGGAAGAGAAACAAAATAAATAAAAGAGAGAGCTAGAGGTTGGGAAGAAGGAAAAAAAAAAGAGAGTAGGAAAAGGATGCAGAACGGGGGTGGGGGCAGGTAAACTGGTTGACATTTGGTGGCAACCTAGATTGCGTGTTTTTTTTTCCTCTAGCATCTAGAAACTTGATTCAAATAATGTTAATGGCGGTAGCGATGATAGCAAATGCTAACAATGTTAATGAAGATGTTAGTGATTATGTAAAGCAAAATGGTATCTGCAACTTGGTATACTAATATCAACTTCAGAAGCATCAATATCAGTAACAATTGTAATAGTAACAGTAGCAGCAGTACTATTACTAGTAGGAGTAGCTAGAGTAGGAACAAGATACCACCGTTCTAATAGCATTAACAACAATAGTAATGATACTAGAATCAAAATAAAGACAAAGAAATAAATACACAAACAATAACAATATATATATATATATATACATATATATATATATATATATATATATATATATATATATATATATATATATATATTCAACCAAATCATAAGAGAATCTCTTTTTTTTTTTTTTTTTTTTTTTTACCTGCTTCTAAACATTTTCACCTCGTTAAAGAAAGCCACTGTTAACCCTTCGTTCGTCTTTATCACCATACATTATCGATATTTCCCTTTTTTTATTGAAAAGGGCAGTAGCTGTTAACTGATTACGTGTCTATGATAATACCGACTGACAGGATATTGCACATAAAAGGAGAGTAGTTAACCACTATCGGAATTACGAATACTATAAATTTTAAAACCAACACCAGAGGTAAGTTGGCACTGATTTTTTTGAGAAGGAAAGTGACTGCTGATTCGAGTTTAGCTCGAGAGTGTGTTAGCTTGGGTATTGACACGTTTCTGTAAATATGGGTCCATATATAGCATATGTATATGTATATATATAAGAGTATGAGTGTGTATCTGTATGTTCATTTCTACATGTACATATATATATATATATATATATATATATATATATATATATATATATATATATATATATATATATATATGCGTGCGTGTGTATGTATGTGTGTGTGTGCGTGTGTGCGTGTGCGTGTGCGTGTGCGTGTGCGTGTGTGTGTGTGTGTGTGTGTGTGTGTGTGTGTGTGTGTGTGTGTGTGTGTGTGTGTGTGTGTGTGTGTGCGTGCGTGCGTGTGTGAGGGAGGTGTGCGTGCATGGTCATCCAACCGCACCACACAAGATTGCAGTTGCAGGCCAAGGCGACACTTGTCTAATGTACTTTTTTTTTTACATTTATTTATAGATATGTCTGCTTGTATGTGTGCGGTCGACTAACTTATTTGGTGAAGTAAGTAATATACTTTTTGGTGCGACAATTCGCTTCTTGCGGTAATATTAGACCAATTAAATTCTTGTTCGTGATCAAGGACCACAGATAATTACAGCGTCGCACAAAGAATAATCTCAATTTTTTTTCCAGTTGCATCTGATAAAGGAACCGATATCAAGTTGAAGATTCGACGATACCCATACATGCATATACATTTACGTATTCAAGTATTTATCTTTTTACTGATCAGTTTCGGCAAACGGTTACATTTCTGTGAGCAAAGATTTTCGATCATAATAAAAACAGCAACAATTATAATAATAATCATTCTTAAAAAGAGAAAGAAGTACTTGACTTTCACCCGTCTTATCCAAATGCAAATTAGCATTGTTCGATGACGTAACTCTTTTTTTTTCTGAAACATCATATGAAATATTTTTTTCTTTCCTGCATTTCTCTGGAACAGAAATCATTCGACAGTGATAGAATGTAGTTCACAATTAAAAATAAATAAATTGTCTCTCTTCTTCCACGACCTTCGATAGCTCAGTTGGTAGAGCGGTGGACTGTAGTTGGTCAATGAAGCAGTTATCCATAGGTCACTGGTTCGAATCCGGTTCGAAGGAGTGTTTTCTATAAAGAGATAATAATAGTCTCCTTTTTTTTCTTTCTGTTAAGATATATCATTATTTTCTTATCAACGCAATGATAAACTCAATCCGACTGTAATCGGGTAATACCGCATTCCCAATTGAATCGTGTGCCTAACTTCTTGTAGTTCTCCCTTTAGAAAGCGTAACATTATTTCTCAGAAAAAAAGCTACTTCAGTTGGCATGGTTTATTTTCATCTTTCTGTCCTATCATATTATGTATTGACCTTTAAGCTAATTGTCATCAAAGGCTCTGTTATAATACAGGTAAAACGTTTCATTCACCTAAAGTGATGGTATGAATAGCACGATCAGTCGACATTTCTTCTCTTAAATACTATGAATTCCTCGGTAGTATAGTGGTTAGTAGCCTGTCACGCGGGAGACCGGGGTTCGATTCGCCGCCGGGGAGACACTTTTGCCCACCTGTTCCCAGTGGTGACTAATGTCAGATGTGGATTTATGGAACGGTATCAAGGTCATCTGAATCACAAGCCCAAATACCTGCTGTCTGGAAGCTGAATGATCGAGACGAGAATTGATATTCGAAGTGAATATGCAGTTTTGAGGTCATTACATCAGTCACAAGGGCGCCTGCTTTATTTTGTCATCCATTTGCTTACATGAAAGTATACAGATTTTTTCTCCATGATGTGACAAATGCGCACAATTAAAGATATACGCGGGGCTGATAAACAAAGGACCTGATACTATTCTGACCCAATAGGTTGTTTTACTTATCATGTCAGCGAAGTGCATAGTTACGAAATCGCAATTTGTAATATATATATGATATTTCTGTTGATCGACAAAAAAATCATATATTGATGTTGTTTCATTAAAATTTTAGGTTTGAAGAAATATGTTGTACATTAATTGGTATTTATCAACAGGTGACTCTATTTGAACGTTCACTGTACTAGTAGTGCCTCTCCACTGTACTTCACTCAACCACCTAAAGAAAGAAAAAAAGAAAGAAAGAAAAAAGAACGGAAGAAAAAAAAAAGAGAAAAAAAAGACCGAGGTGACATCCAACACTGACCTCCACTTGCCAACTTGTTCCACCTTCTCAGTCCTCAACCTCCACCTTCTATCCGTTCACTTTTTATTTGCTTCTCAGTTGTTTCCCTTATCGCCTTCTCATCATTTTTACATCACCATTAAAGTCCGTATTCGTAAGTGTCCGTAGGTGGACTGGTATAGAAGGGGTGACAGACTCGGTAATATGGAGCCAATATTGATGTGTGTGTGTGTGTGTGTGTGTGTGTGTGTGTGTGTGTGTGTGTGTGTGTGTTATTCAGATATATACATACACCTATTCATTTATTTATGTATATATATGTATACACAGAGATACAGACAACAGTAAAAAGAAAAACAAACAAACAAACAGACTACTTGCCATTGACCCTCTGCTTTTTTTGAGAACCTTGGAAGTAGAAACAAAAAAAAAAGCTGTTTTCCATCAACACTTTTTTTCATTTCTTTCTTGTGCCTAAAGTGTCGCACTAAGTGTTTTTATCATTTTTTTCTAAGGTGTCTGTGGTGTAAATCAACAGCGTCTATTCTTCATTGCTTGTTTTTGCTCTTTTTTCTCTCTTTCTAATTGTTCTTTCACTTTCTTCTGCTTCTTCTTGTCTCTTTTTCGGGATTTATATATATATATATATATATATATATATATATATATATATATATATATATATATATATATATACATATGTGTGTGTGTGTAAACACACACACACACACACACACACACACACACACACACACACACACACACACACACACAACACACACATGTATGTAATATATATACATATACATATATATGTATATGTATATATATATATATATATATATATATATATATATATATATATATATATATATTAATGGTATACGAATTACTGAAGAACAAAAAAGTAACCATGACTAGAAAACTTAAGAGCTTCCTTAACCACCCTTGTTTTCCTCTTTCTAAAGTATCTTCAACAAGCATGGTCCTCTTCGCTAAAATAGTTATATATATATATATATATATATATATATATATATATATATATATATATATATATATATAGATAGATAGATAGATAGATAGATAGATAGATAGATAGATAGATAGATAGATATATAGATATACATATTTTTTTTTTTTTGTGAATGCCATGGAAAATAAAGGTGACTTTGAAGGTAAATACGTGTAGGAGATTGTGGTGTCGAGAGGGTATAGTAAGTGAATGATATGAGAAATTGTGTACAAGGAAATTATATTGCATTCAAGGATATGGTTATTATTTCGTTATTGTTTTTCATTCCACAAAATCTTTCAGCACAGCCTGATCTATCTTAAAACTTCATTACCCAGTGACATATAGCGATGTGTGATGCGTTATGCAAGTACGCCAGAATACAGCATATGACATTCCTAGACTTGGCTATAAAAGAGGCCGTGGCAGTGGGAATTCTACAAATATATGGTTATTACTTCTTCGCTATTTGGTTTTCTGTATCTCAATAGGAGATATCCTATTCATTTGGAAGCTCTTGTGATTCAGATGACCTTGATACGTTCCATAAATCCACATCTTATTAGAATTCCACTGGGAACGGGGGCAAATTTACCCGCAGTCGATGATTCCCGGTCTGCCGGTATTCTGGCGTACTCATAACGCATACACATCGCTTAAGTAGAATGAAGTTTTAAGATAGATCATGCTGTGCTACAGATTTAGGTGAATGAAACGTTTTACGAATATAACCAACCTTTGATGCATTAGCTTAAGCACAATTTTCAATCATCATAATAAACCCTCCGCAACAAGTGCTTTTATTTACTAATGTTACCTTTCTTAAGAGAACAAAAAAAAAAACGATTCAATCGTAATCTATTACCATTACAGTCTATTGATTTATCTATTTCTATCTATCTAATAATATATATTATAAATATAATATAGACTATTATTATATTATATAATATAACATCCTTAACGGTTCGAGACCATGCCTATGGATACTGCTTCATTGACAATACAGTTCACCGAACGAAATACAGGGTCGTGGAAAAGAGTAAATTTTTTTTTAGTATTGTATTTTATTTATCGTGTCGAATATTTCTGTTCCATAAATCAGAAAAGAAAAATATTATATATATTTAGATAAAATAAGATTTTACGTACAAATGCTAATTTGATTTGATAAAAGGTGAAATATATCATATATATCTATCTCTATTTAAATATTATTATTATAATGTGTGTGTGTTGTGTGTTGATTGTGTGAATGTTTGTGTGGGTGTGAGTGTTTACCACACACAATAGTATATAATAAATATTATATACGTGAATGTATATCTGTATGGTATCGTCAATCTATACTTAAAAATCCGTCTACAGATGCAAGGAAAAAAAGAAGAGAAATATACTTAGAAAGCGGAAATTAGAGCTTAAACACGAACAAGACCTGTTAATTTACACAATACCTAGAAAAATTGTCCAAAAAAGTATAGTGCGTCCCTTCACCAAAAAAGATGAAAACCGCTGACATACAAGAGACTTTTTTTAGTTTCTACTTACAAATCAAAAAAGCAGGGTCAATGGCATGCCTGATTTGTTGGTTGTTGATGACTTTTACGTCTTCTTCCTCAGACGTACATACATAACATAACTAAATAATACATGTATAACAATACACACACACACACACACACACACACACACACACACACGCACACAACGCACACCCATATGGCACACACATTACCATCTGCACCCACACATAACCACGCACCATACGACATTACGAATACGATATTAATGTATGTATAAATGATAGAGGCGATAAGGGAAATAACTATAAGCAAAAAAAAATAGTGACATGTAGAATGGAGTGAGGACTGAGAAGGTGACAAGTATGCACTGAGTCATGTTGATGTCACCTCTCTTTAATTTCACGTGTCATTCCCAATACACACTTTTCGGCTAAATGAATCTCTTTCTTTCTTTAGGAAAAATACAGTGCAAGCTATTAGTGTGACTTTCAAAAGTCACCTGTTATATCAATTAGTACAACATATTTCTTCAAATAGAGTTTAATAAACTACATTTTATTGATTTTTTTGTCATCGGTATTATCATAATATCTTAAAGCGATTTCGACCTATTTATAAAAACAGAATATTTAAAAATGATGGTCAAGAATAGAGTACGGTTTTTTTAACGAGCGTAAAATGTTTAATGCAGCGTAATAACAACATCAAGAAAAAAAAAATCTCTTATATTTTGGTAAGCAATGATTACATATATATAGAGCCTTGTGACTATGTAATACCTCAAAACTATATTATTATATCAATTATTCTCGATATTCACTTCATAAATGTATTTGTTTGTGATTTAGATGCCTTGTTTTCTGTTCATATATCCATACTGCTTTACCACTTGAACGGTGGACAATGTCCTCCTAGCACTCCTACTGTAATAGTACTGACACCCTGTTCTCACCGTGTACTACTATCATCTCCGAGGAATTCCAAGTTTTAGATAAATTTGTTTACTAATCCTACATTTCATAACCTGTCATTTTGCATAATCGTTTACCCCTTATAATAATTTGAGCTTTCTGAGATGCTAGAAAGAAACATATGATAGGACCGAAAGTCAAACTAAACCATGCCCACCCGAGTAGCTTTTTTCTCAATCTGTTCCTTTTCTAATGAAACTACAAGAAGTTAGGCTCCTATTAAATTTGGGAATTGGTATTACCCTAACTTCCGATTCATTGTCATGTCTTTAGAAAACTAATGCTTTCTTAACATAACAACCACTCCATTATTACCCCTTCCCCTAGCAACATCCCCTTCAACCGTTCGACCTGCCCTATTGGTTTACTCTTCATTCACCACTCCTTCTCCCCTTCTCTCACTGTCTATCCTAGTCGTGAAGTCAAGACACTTCCTTCTTTTACATTGTGAACCTACATCTATCACTGTCGAATGCATTTCGTTCCACAATCCGGAAAGAAAATTTTTTCCCATACTCTGTTCAAAAACAAGATTTTCCTAACCACCACCTATTTCATCTTGATAACGGTGCAGTCAAGTACTCCTTCCTTTTTAACAATTTTATTATAATTTCTGTTCTTATTATGATCAAATCTTGACTCACAATGTAACCTTTGCCCAAACTGATCATAAAAGATAATACTTGAAACGTAAATGTATATCTGTATGGTATCTCGAATGCCAAACTGTATCTATCGATGATCAGATAAAGAAAAATTGCATCTTTCCCTTTTTGCCGAATGTTTTTTTTTTGTTGGTAGGATGGAGTATCTGGTCCTTGTTTAATTTAAGTTTATGGGCGTAAATATTGCAAGGAATTGTCCCCAATGTATTTATTTCTTTCATCATTTTGTTATCTGATCCACACATCTCTGACTTCTATAACTAAATTTATAAAAAAAAGTACATTAAAGTGGCTTGGCCTGCAAACTGCAATCTATATAGTGTGTGTTGATAACCATGTACGCATACCTCCTCACTAACTCATCTGCATGCGCTCTGGCTACACCAAGACGTGTGAGTGCTGTGCGTAACAGAGTCAGTCGCATGCGTCCGCTCCGCACATGATGGTGTCCCATACATCTCACCTCTCTTATCTTTACTTTATTATCTTATCTTCTATCTCTTTATCTATATATATAAGATATTATTCTTCTCTCTAATGACATATCTTACTCTCTCTTCTCTCTATATTTACATATCTTGCTCTTCTTGCCCTCTCTCTGACTGTCATCCCTACTACTCCCTCTCCGCTAACTCGATTCTGCATTCTTTTCCTTCTCAAAATCTCCTACTTTACCTCTGTCTTGTTTTAATCTTTATCTTTCCGTCATTCCGATTGGTTACTACTCTCCTTTTTGCCAAAATCCTGTCAGTTCAGGTATTAATCGAGTAATTTAAGCAGTTTTAAAAACTGCTTTGTCAAAAATGAAATATCGAAAAGTGTACGGAAGAAAACTCAATGTTAACGTGGCTTTCTTTAACGAGGTGAAAGTGTTTAGAGCAGTAAAAAAATAAACAATGTAACCTGAATTTCTCTTTATAATTTGGTTGTTTATTTAATAGATTGATATATGCTATAGTACTTACACGACTATTACATAAAGTATGGGTAATAAAAATGTTATTGGTGTGGTCTTAATTTCTTTGCTTATTGTCATCTATATCATTACTATTGTTGTTAGTGTATAATTGTGCATCTGGTTCAAGACTTCATATTATAAACTGGTCTGCATGTTAAATATTACAATTGTTACTGATATTATGCTTCTGAAGGGAATAGTTACGAAGAGAACATTTTGTTATACAAATGAGAAACAACTTCATTAAACATTGTAGCATTTGTATATGGCAAAGAGGTGCCCAAATTAACAATTATTTAATCAAGTTCTAGAATGCTGAGAAATGAGACAGCAATCTAGGTTGCATCCAATTCAACCAGGCTTATGCCCCACCCCCGATTCTGCATCCTTTTCTAACTCTCTTTTTTTGCCATGCTTCCAGCTTTACTCTCATCTAAGTTTTTTTTGTGTTCCATGTACTTTGCGACTCCATGTTCTGTGCGTCATTCTACTTCTGCTTTAATGTCAGTTTCTTCTTCCCTTCTCCTATTCTTAAAGTGTCCCCTTCTCTCCTAATCGTCTGAGTTGAGCCCATTTCTTCCGCAGTCTTCATAGTTCTACTCTTTGCTTAAAACCATCTTATGATCCCTTCCCCCTTATCTTACTCTCTCTCTCTTCCTTCTATCTAATTACCCTACCCTTACCCTCGTCCCATTTAATCTCTCTTCCCTTTACCCTTTTAAACTCACCCTCTCCCTATGCGTCCCCTGCCATTACCCACTTTACCTATTCTTTACTTCCCCCATCTAACTTTTCTTCCTACCCCTACCCCTACCCTCCATCTATCTTTTTCCCTGGTCCTACTCTCCCTCACCTCACTTCCAAAACCCCCAACCTGACCATAAACTCGACCTTTTCCTGGCCTACCGCTTGCGCACGTCACCTCACTTAAACCCTAGTCCTACCCCTCCCTCACCTCATCCGTAGTGCCATACCCATCCTCATCCTACACTTTTCCCTGTCCCACCCCTACCTTCTAATGATCCAATCATTTCCTTCCCTACCCCAAACTTTTTCCTTTCATTTTCATTTCCCTACGACCTACTCTGTTTCGCCTTGGCCTAGTCCTTACCCTATATCCACTCATACTTTTCCCCTGGTCCCTTAACCTACCTCATTTACCTCACCATTTTCTTTATTCTTTTCCTTCCTTCTTCTTCACCTTTTTTTTTTTTTTTTTTTTAGTTTTCTATCGTCGCCTCCTCCTCGCTTTAACTCCTGTCCCTACTCTCCCTGCGATAAACATTTTCCCCTATTATCTGGCTCCTTATTACCTTTACCCCTAGTTAACCAACCCATATCCTTCTATTATTACAATTCCAATATCCTACCCTCTAAGATTTAATTATCCAAACATTCCCTACCTTCGCCTGCCTACCACAAATCCTTTTACCTTAGCCTTTTACATGAACCTCTACCCACTTAACCCCAAATCCCTAGCTTCCCCTCCTACCTATTTCCTATTACTACCCCTCCCCTCCTACTTACTTTCCTTAGTCTACCCCTACCTCTCCGTCACTTTTCCCCTATCTTGTACCCGTAAACCCTACCACCTGTCACCTGCATAACTGTCGCCTCCTACCTGACCCCTTCCCTTCACATATGCCTTCGTACCTTTCCCTATTACCTTCACCTTTAATGAACATCGAAACCATGCACAACTGACACTGATAAAGCACCAACCAGAACATTCGCACCATACCTATTATATAAAATGTTTTTATTGTTTGTATATGGATTCTGTATTTTGTTTTATATTTTTGCTATGTATGATAAAATATAATTATGTAATATTATATATATTTTATATTTATATATATTATATATCCATATATTATCTAACTTCTCTCTTTTAATACTTTTTACTGTCTATATGTCTATCTAAATGTATACATATTTATATATATAATATTATTTATTATATATATATATATATATATATATTATATGTTGCTATGTGTAGTGTTGTTGTGTGCGCGCGTGCGCGTGTGGTGTGTGTGTGTGTGTGTGTGTGTGTGTGCCAGTCGCATCCTAGAGACATTATGTGTGTGTGTTATATATTCTACTTTATATTTGGTTCATGATAGGCGTTGTTAGTTCTTCTCATCCTTATATTACTAAGAACGATGATTCATCATCTCTATACTATACTTCATATCTTCTGTATATGTTACTATATTGTCTTATCTATGTACCTCATCATGTCATGTGCAATTTCATCTTCAATCATGAAGTCTCTCTAGCAATGATGTTTTTCTCTGCTCTCTCTCTCTCATATCTTCTATTGTTTCACTATTACCTGTTTTATCTCTCTTCGTCATTCTCTCTATGTCTTTCTCTTCTCAGTTTTTTTCCTACAATGTAACCGCTCTGCATCAATTTTTCTTCTTCATCCTTTTTCCCCTAAATTATCTTTTGGCCTGAATTAACATGTCCACAATTTCGCGAGTATTTAACAAATTGTTTACACGATGCATGCAATTTGATTTACAGCATTCGTTGGAAAAAACCCCAGCATTAACTTCAATTTTTGTATTATTGTAAAAGGGTTGCAAGAAATAAAATAATACAATGATTGGCCACAATTTACCTAGTGAAATAAAATAATAATCTAATATTTAAACTAGATCGAAATAATGAACTATGATACTAATAGAACTATTAACAGGAAAGTGAGGTAAAAAAATGATGTGTGAGTAATAAATTCTAACAATTAGCATTATATTATTTGTATGATATTAATAATAATTATGAAAGTGTATAAGATATTAATTCAAGTTTATAAAAACTGGTCTTAATGAAAAGTTAAAATAAAAAAATGAGAAAAATAGAATAAGTAGATGATCAGATAAAAAGAGGAAATGTTATAAAAAACGAGAAAGCAAGAGGACATAGTGAAAATGAGAGGAGTGAATATGGAGCAAAGAGTGGATCATTTTCTTCTAAAGAAAGGCGCAGATCAGTATGTCCAGCGTATATACAACTTTGAAATAAAGCTATGTGGGGAAACTGTTTATCATGTGATTTAGTTTGGCAGCAGGATAGGAGTTATATCATAGAAGTACGTTAAATGGAAGAGAGGAAATTTTAGGAAATCATGGTCGGCGTTCTATATTATTTGTTTGATTCAGTTGTTACGCCTTCCATATGTGTCAGTGCCCCTTACCACACTATACGTCGATTAGAGAACACCATCATACACAATCATACAATTGTCACTTATCTATGCACACAACACACAGCATTTACACATGATACAGCCGTTTCTATATCTTACTCCCAACTCCACTTGCTACACAGATTACGCTAATACATTATCTCGCGAATTAATCAATAACTTTTCTCATTGTTCCTATGTCACTTAAATACAGACACACTTCTACCTATTCAGTCTACAGCCATTACATTTATTATTAATTTACTTCCCATCAAATTTTCTTCTATAACTCTATAACCTCCACCCATCTATCTATTTGTTATATTATATCCGTGACGTCCTGTGTCGTAATGCCGTTGATGCTGTGTGTGATGTATGGTGAATTCGTATTGAGAGCGAAGTCAGACTGCAATGGATGTGTAAAGGCAGTTGTCCGTTGGTGCGTGTTGTTTGTGTGAGTGTGTGTGTCTGTGAGGCTTGGGATTTGTGTCTAGTTTACGATTTGTTGTCCTGAAACATTTTTCCTTTCAATGTTGAATATTCGAACATATTCCCGTCTGTTTACACCTAAGGAATATTTACTTTTTTATACTTCATATTTATATCCGAATTACTATTATGTTATATATTACTCTATACCGTCCATCTAAATTTATTAAATGGTCTTACTTCATTCCAATATTTTTTTTTTTAGTGCCGTTTAGTGGTAAGTGACAGGTTTGTTCGCTGCGCCTTCTCCTTTATAAGATTATGAGTCCATTTGTTATTGAATTTTTATACATGCACTTTGGATCACTGTATCTCTTGCTAATTCGGATATTTGTATGGTTTTAGTATTTGATATTAGTAACTTTATTTTTTTTCTTTTATTACATATTGTTATTATCATACAATTATTTTATCTTATTATATATTACAATATTATATATATTTTATTATTATTATTATTATTAGTATTTATTTATTATATATAAAAATTTTTCTTATTATTACTTATTTTGTTATATTACTATTATGTAGTATTATTATTCATATTATATTATTATTATTATTTTTATATTATTATTAGTTACATTAATATTGTTTTATTATACATTTTACTTTTTCTGTTCTCAGCATGTTCTGACATAACGAAAACAAATTGTAAACTTCATCTTGACTTTTTCAGGCAACTTTAAAAACAAAATATGATGAACGCGGGGACATAATATTTGTATCAACTAGGCTGTAATTGGATTAATCTTCTATTATAATTTGTTATATATGAATATTATATTTAAATATATATTGCAGTGTTACATTTGAAACAACTGATAATAAAAGACATATGATCTACCTTTTACAACACGATAACAAACATAATATCGCTAATATATATATAAACATAATCATGTAAAATATTCATTTTATATATAATATATTATATTGAATATGAATTAATTAATGTGTATGTACATATCATTATTATATGTGTGGTATGTACATGTGTGTGTGTGGTGTGTGTGTATTGTGTGTTGTTCTTTTCTTTGCTTTGCTACTTCTCGTGTAAACTCCTCATCATATGTCTCTCTGCAACAAAAAATAGGCTACATTATCAATATTATGATGTATTATATTGTGTGGGTGTTTCGTGTTACAAAACTAAGTTACACCCTACGCTAAATACAAAGAGAAAGCGTACTGCCTATTGCTAATTAAGCTACTAATAGACTATGTAAAATATTTATTAATTTATTATGCTACAATTTCATTATAAAAGTGCATATTATAAAGAATTTTTGTGTATATAATCGTTTAAGAGAAATTTTATGACTAATTTAAATATATACTTATATATTATTTATTGATTGTAATAATAAAGCTGATAATATATATTTTTAATATTATATATCACTAATAAATTATAATATATTAATATATTTATTCTTACATATATAATATAATAAGTAGCGTGTGATTGATATATAGAAAAAAAAAAAAAAAAAAAAAAAAGAAAAATTAGTGTATATTATTTATTGCTATATAATTTATAGATATATAATAATATATATACAGAGACAAAAATACTACCATTATTAAAAGTATACCAGAGGCTGTAATCATGCCAATTCCAAAAAACTTGTAGATTAAAGGAAAAAGCTGAATTACTACAGGAAAAAATTGTAATCTTTGATAAATTTTGAAAGCCTTCAGACAGAAACTAACTGAGATAGGATTTATGCGCTCAATTTATAAACTGCTGTTTATCGGATTTCGTTTCCTGACTCACTCTCATCTGAATAGTGTCGATTGGACAATTTTAATTTTCAAGTGGGATTTTTGTGAGTTCGGATATAAATAGATAATGGGTTTAGTTATTAAATTATAGAATAAAATTATGGGAAGTAAATTACAAATTTTAATCGTATTAGAACTGAGATAATAGGTTAAAGTGGTCTGTATCTTTAATTGAAAAAGGAAAACAAAGAAAAAAAAATAAATACGAAAAAAAAAAAATTAAAGGCTAATCTCGTTACAAGAATAATTATATATATAATAGAAATGTATATTAAATGCTTGTATTTATCACTAAGAAATACCTATTGATGCGATAGAATGGATCCCTAACTCATAGCTAAATTCACAGAAAAGGTCTTGAAGAAAGTACATAAGGCGTGACTCAACTTTGCAATCAAAAAATAATGAACAGCGAAAGTTGATCTTCCTCAAGAAGGACTTGTACCACAAGGAATAACTTGCTTTATATGATTACCTTGCCTGCGTCATAAGTCTAATTCGCTGTTCGTTCCCCACTAGCTAATTCATTGATAACTTTAGGTATTATCCAGTATACATTTCTTCGTTTTACATAGTTAAGATGAATATCGACCTTTGCTCCCATATTCCATACCCTCTCATTTTGATTGTGGGGTAATTATCATATTTTATTTAACATTCATCTTTACTTCTCGTCTCTTCTCTTAATACATAGAATACAGTTAATATTTAAATTTTTGGCACGAGACATGTTATAAAATGAATTTTCCAACATGAAGTTGGAGCAAAATTACAACGGACAATTTAAAGTGACTAGTTGTTACACTTTTAGGAATTACTTGACGTACACCATCATGATTTTTTACCCTAACTCTGTAATAGTCTGTGGAAAGGTATCCATAGAAAATAGTACAGAGCGAATAAAAAAAACGCATCTAGGACAAAGTAAATCAGGCCACATTGTTAATCAAATTACATCTTACAACACTAGTACAGATAAGCATCACATAATGGAAGTTAATATTAAGGAGTTTCTTTCTCACTATCTCATTCCACTTGCCCTGCAATTTTTTTTTTAAGCAATATCTTACTATTCATACAAATTTTAGATTCATTTTACCATGTCAGAAATGATTTTAGCGCAAAAATGGAGCTCCAAATGACTACCGATTAACTGGAGCGTTTAATATTTTTATTAACATTAGTTTTCCCAGAACCACCACTAGAAACAATAGCAGTTATATTTAAATGAGGATAGAGACCCAGTAAGAATAAAGAGAGAGATAGAGAGAGAGAGAAATAGCAACAAAGGAAAAGAAAAAACAAAGAGACACTTTGCATAGAGAATTGAGACGATAAAAACAGTATTTCTTTTTACCCATCAGTAGAGATAGGGTGAGAAGGATAAAGAGTCAAGTCAGATCTGTAAAGAAACGAGAATTTTGTGACAACAGATAAAATTTAGGCCACATGTCGCAACATAAATTACACTTGCAACCCACAACACGATAAGACACAAGAAACGGACAATATAACATTCCCCAAACAACTCACAATTATATAATATATTTAATAATATGCTTATATATATAAAAATAGATACATTTGATGACATAAGACAGAAAAGTTTTAAAGGCGAGAAAAAGACGGTTGAGATAAGAGATGGGAGAAAAAAACAGAAAAGAGAAAAAGAACATTACAAGTAAAGTATGAGAAGATAGGAGAAAGAAAAAGAAAAAAAGAGCCAGGGAATCTCAACACCAAAGAAAAAAAGCATACTGGAAAAAGGAGAAAGAAGGAAGTTTTTGAGGCAGAAAGGTAGTATGCATGGCATTCGAGTCTAGAAAGGTGAGGATGGGGGAAGGGTTAGGAAGGAGAGGAAAAGAAGGAGCAGAAGGAGCGAGAGTAGGGAACATACGGGCGAAACTGAGGTAGCGTAGGTACGGCACAGGGAAAAGGAGGACGAGGAGGTAGGGACTAGGGAAACGTACGTAGGAGGGGCAAGGCTAGGTACAGCACAAAAGTAGGTAGGAGGAAGGGTAGGGACTTAGGTAAAGTATATATATAGGTAGGGTAAGATTAGGGGAAAATGAGTAGGAGGCGATAGGTAGGACTAGGAATAGAGAAGGAGAGGAGGAAGGGACTAGGGGAAAGGTGAGGTAGGAGAGTAGGGACAGGGTAAAGGTGAGAGAGGAGGAAGGGTAGATAATCGGTGAAAGGTAGTATTTAGGAGGGTAGGACTCAGGGAAAGTGAAAGAAGGACCAGGAATACGGCACCTAGGAAAAAAAAAAAGTTAGGAGGAATAGGGATAGGTAGCGAGTTTTGGAGGTCGTGCTAGGCCCGGGGTCAAGCTGAGGTATTGAGGTAGGTAGGGATGGGGAAAAGGGGTAGGAGGGAGGGTAGGGACAGGGAAAAGGTGAGGTAGGAGGGGAGGGGTAAGGGACTAGGGGTAAGGTGAAGGTAGGAGGGGAGGGAGGGACCGGAAAGGGAGTAGGAGGTAGGGGAGGGACGGGGAAGGTAGGTAGGAGGGTAGGGAGGCAGGGAAAGGGGAGGAGGAGGAGGGTAGGGTGGGAAAAGGGAGGAAAGGAAGGGGTAGGGACTAGGGGAAAAGGGTGAGGTGGAGGAGGGGGGGATAGGGGAGAGGGTGAGAGGCGAAAGGCGTTAAAGGAGAGGGAGGGGAATGGAAGAAAGAAGGGGAGGGTAGGGAAGATGAAGGAAGAAAGAAGAGAGAGAAGGTAAGGGGAGAAGAGAGGAAGATGGGAGAAGGAAGGAATGAATGGGGGGAGGAAAGGGTGAAATGGTTGACTTTGGGGAGCAATTGGTGTTTTTTTTGCTGAAGAGAAACTGATTAAAGAAGGAATGGGGTAGGAGATAGACAATGTAGCAAGTTGCATGGAAGAGTAATAAAATAATAAAGAAGCAAAGAGGTTTGGAGAATGAAAAAAATTAGAAAGATCAGACGGGTCAGGTAAACTGATTGACATTTGGTGCAAGCCTAGTTACTTTTTTGTTAGCTCAGTAACTAGATACCCGTTCAAATAGCTTAACAAAGTAATGATACTAAAAAATGCTAAAAATAAATAATAAACAATGTTAGATATATTATGTAAAGCAATATATATATGCAACTTTATATTATATCAATTAGATATATATATATAATCATATTAGTAATATAACATATCAGCTACAATATTATGGGAATCTGTTTTTTTTTATTTACCTTTTTTTTACATAGCATTACAAACAATATTTATCTTAAACAAATAAAGAAAACGAACCTATCTTATTACATAATTATATATTACTATATTTTATATATAAATGATATATATATATATATTCTATATATACATACAAGGCAATCATAAAGGATTTTTTTTTTATTTTTTTTTTTTTTTACCTGATTCTAAAATTTTAAATCTTAAAGAACACCACGGTTTAACCTTGCGTTGTCTTTATACAAAGTACGCTATTCCGTTTTTTTTCTGAAATGTGCGTAGCTGTTAACTTATACGTTTCTAGTAAATACTGGCAGATATAGCATAGATGGGTATAGTATTAACATTCGGAATTACGATACTTAATTTTAAAACATACAATTATATTTATATATATTATATATGATAGAAAGGTATAACTGCTATTCGAGTTTTAAGCTCGATGGTGCGTTGTTGTATTGACACGTTTCTGTAAATGTGGTGCTTATGCATGTGTATGTGATAGTAGTTGGGTATGTGTGTGTTGTATGTTGTGTCTATGTACTATGTGTATTGTATATATGTGTGTGTATTATATAGTGATGTGTGTAGATGATATATTGTTATGCGTGGTGTGTGGGGGTATGTGTGTGTGCGTGTGTGCGTGTGCGTCTCACGTGCTGCCGATTGTTGTTTGCGTTGCGGGTTGTTAATGTTTTTTGTTGTCTTGTTTGTTGTCTGTTGTAGTGTGTGGGTTGCGACGTACGTATGTGGGAGAGTAGTGTGCATGGTCATCAGCGACCACACAAGATTGCTTGCAGGCAATGACACTTTTAATTCTTTTTTTTACATGTATTACAGATATGTCTGCTTATGGTCGTCACTAACTATTTGTGATAATTTACTTTTGGGTTTGCATTCGCTAGGGGGATATCAAGTCAAATTCTTGATCGTGATCAGGCCATATAATTCAAGCGTCTGCAAAGTAATCTACATTTTTTTTTTCCGTTGCCATCTGATAAAGGACCGATATAGTAAAGATTTCGACATATAACAGCATAACATTATATCAATATATCTTTTAAAAGCAAAGGTTACATTTCTGTGACAAGATTTCGTCATAAATAAAAAGATTACATTTATATAACTCTTTTTTTAAAAAGAAAGAATATTGTTTCATTCCTTATTTCCATGCAACAGACAATCTTCGATACGTAGACTCTTTATTTTTTATTGAAACATAAATAAATTTTTTTCTTTCCTGCATTCTCGAACCAATCTCGACAGGTGGAATGTAGTTGCAATTGAAAATAAATAATGTCTCTTCTTCCAACCTTCGAATAGGTTTTTATAAAGAGATAATAATACTCCTTTTTTTTCATGAAGCAGTTATCCATAGTCTTTCAATCCGTCAGAAGATGTTTCTATAAAAAATGTAATAGTACCCTTTTTTTTCTTTCTGTGCACATTATTTTCTTGTACGCACTGATAAAACAGCCGACTGTATCGGTAAACCATTCCCAATTAAAGTTGGCCTAGTTCTTTTAGTTTCTCCTGTATTATTATATCGTAACATAATTTCTCAAAAAAGCTTTTCGTTGATGGTTTAATTTCATCTTTCTGCCTATAATATGATGTATGACTTTAATATTGTCATCAAGGACATTCTTTCTTAATACATATGACTTTCGATTATAGTGATGGTATGATAGCCGTCAGTCCAAATTTTCTTCGCCTAACTAGAATTCCTCGCAGTATAGTGGTGATAGTGTCACGGGAACCGGGATTCGATTCGCACGGTAACACTTTCTGCCACCAAGTCCCAGTGGTGACTATCTGGAAGCTGGTGATTATGGAAACGTATAAAGGGTCATCTGCATTTGAGCATATCTCTGGAAGCTGATGTTAGTTGAATTCATTTCTAATGAATATGCAGTTTTTTCTTCCATCAGTGACAATGCGCCGCTTATTAAGATATCCTTGGGCTATACATAAAGTATACAGATTTTTCTCCCAATAGGTTGACAATTGCGCAAATTCAACGAAGCGGGTTATGAAAAGGACTTGATACTATATATCAATTTGTTTACACTAATCATAGAAGTGATGTTGTATTAAAATTTTAAGTTAAATGATATTCCTGTTGACGATAAGAAATTTATAATTGACTTATTTATTACAATTTTAGTTTAAGAATAGTTGTCCTTAATTGGTATTTATCAACAGCTATATGAACTAGTACTAAAAGGCCTCAACTGAAAACGCCCCATCAAAAAAGAAAGAAAAAAAAAGACGAAAGAACGAAAAAAAAAAGACCTAAAAGACCGAGGTTGACATCCAATCCTAACCTCCACTTCTACTGTTCCACCTTTTCAGTTCTCACCTCCTCTTCTATCCTTCCTTTTTTTGCATTCAGTTTATTCCCTTATCGTATTCTCGTGCTTGTACTTCACCTAAAGTCCGTATCGTAAGTGTCCGTAGGGACAGTATGATGTGGTGACGTGTAATGATGTGAGCTATTGTGGTGTGTGTGTGTGTGTGTGTGTGTTGTGGTGTGTGTGTTGTGTGTGTTTATTCAGATATATACATACACCTATTCATTTATTTATGTATATATATGTATACACAGAGATACAGACAACAGTAAAAAGAAAACAAACAAACAAACAGACTACTTGCCATTGACCCTCTGCTTTTTTTGAAACCTTGGAAGTAGAAACAAAAAAAAAGCTTTTTTCCATCAACACTTTTTTCATTTCTTTCTTGTGCCTAAAGTGTCGCACTAAGTGTTTTTATCATTTTTTTCTAAGGTGTCTGTGGTGTAAATCAACAGCGTCTATTCTTCATTGCTTGTTTTTGCTCTTTTTTCTCTCTTTCTAATGTTTTTCACTTTCTTCTGCTTCTTCTTGTCTCTTTTTCGGGATTTATATATATATATATATATATATATATATATATATATATATATATATATATATATATATATATTTACATATGTGTGTGTGTGTAAACACACACACACACACACACACACACACACACACACACACACACACACACACACACACACATGTATGTATATATCTAATATATATATATATATATATATATATATATATATATATATATATTATATACATATACATATATATGTATGTATATATATATATATATATATATTATATATATATATATATATATATATATATATTAATGGTATACGAATTACTGAAGAACAAAAAAGTAACCATGACTAGAAAACTTAAGAGCTTCCTTAACCACCCTTGTTTTCCTCTTTCTAAAGTATCTTCAACAAGCATGGTCCTCTTCGCTAAAATAGTTATATATATATATTAATATATATATATATATATATATATATATATATATATATAGATAGATAGATAGATAGTTAGATAGATAGATAGATAGATAGATAGATAGATATATAGATATACATATATTTTTTTTTTTTGTGAATGCCATGGAAAATAAAGGTGACTTTGAAGGTAAATACGTGTAGGAGATTGTGGTGTCGAGAGGGTATAGTAAGTGAATGATATGAGAAATTGTGTACAAGGAAATTATATTGCATTCAAGGATATGGTTATTATTTCGTTATTGTTTTTCATTCCACAAAATCTTTCAGCACAGCCTGATCTATCTTAAAACTTCATTACCCAGTGACATATAGCGATGTGTGATGCGTTATGCAAGTACGCCAGAATACAGCATATGACATTCCTAGACTTGGCTATAAAAGAGGCCGTGGCAGTGGGAATTCTACAAATATATGGTTATTACTTCTTCGCTATTTGGTTTTCTGTATCTCACATTATGGAGAGCTATCCGATTAATTTCATACAGCTTCGTCATAAGCCAATTACCCTAGGCTGCAAAATGAAGCTCCCTTGATAATAATGTCAATTACTTTTTCTCTTCATGACTCACTTGGCTGTAGGGAGAGTAAATTAATATATCATACATGAATCGAATAATTTACTCTCTTGGACTAAAACCTACGCGTTCATATCCATACAGTCGTTACACTTATATTCTCTTTACCTAATAACTGTCTTTCTGTATATGAATTTGTTGATGTGTTTGTTTAAACAGAGTGAGAGAAATCGATTCTAATATAGTTGATACTCTCATGTTAAACATAAAGGGAAATGAAGCAACTTAAATTACAATACCATTTATTAATATGCTGTCATGCTGCGTTCAGTTTTTAACTAATGAGAAGGTATATGGAAAGCAGAGAACAGAAGCTAAACACACCCCAAAGAATACATGTCTAATAAAGCAAGACAGCGGTTACAGGTGCATGGGATATGTGATATATTTAGGCTTCATATGATAATGTGCATATATATATATATATATATATATATATATATATATATATATATATATATATATATATATATATATATATATATAATATATATATTATATATATTTTAGTTATATTGTTTATTTTTGTGTGTGTGTGGTGTGTGTGTGTGTGTGATGTGGTGTGTGTGGGTGGTGTGAGTGTGGTGTGGTGTGTGTGTGTGTGTGTTGTGTGATGTGTGTGTGTGTGAGTGTGTGTGAGTGTGAGTGTGTAGTTGATGTGTGATGTGTGTGCTATAGTGTAATGTTGTGTATGTATGTTTGTGTGTATCCGATGACAAAACACACATTCTATATCTCACACAACCCCTCACACCACAACTCCTACACAAACCCAAAGCCAAGTCAACAAAACTTGTTCTTTTCTTTCTTTCTATCCTATATACTATATATATATATATATATATATAATATATTATATATATATAATATTAGGAGAGACATGCTTTAGATACTAAAGAAAACAATAAGAACTCTAATATCATGGACTTTTTTTTCAGTAACGATCCACATTCAATATACCATATAAGCTATATTTATATTATAACATACAATATATCAATATCTAAAACATCTATCATAAAATACACTAAAATATAAAAAGATAACATACAGGGTGGAGGTTGGGGGTGGCAGTTGTGTGGGTTTGTTGTTCACCAGTATTTTTATATTTTTTTATTTTTTTTTTTTTATTCGAAAGGAGGAAGAGGTGAAGAACATAAAGAAGAAAAGAAACCTGAAAATAACGTTATTAACCAAATTAAAAAAAATGAAACATATAACCTTTGCACAGAAAATAATAATTAGGAAACAGTTTTTGTACTACACACAAAACAAAACAACCTAATGGCAATAATCAGTCCACATTTTCTCTTTCACTCACACCTCTCACAACATAACACTAATAAAAAGTCCATTATCACATAGAATACAAAAAAAAATATATATATATAATATACAACATACAATCATAAACCCATATCTATCATCAACATACTCATATATATTGCACATTACATTTACAGTTAATATATCATTCCAGTCACCTACGCTTCATTATAGACTGTATTTTGGATGTGTAAGGCATGACTTGTAATACTTCAATAGAAAAGAGAGGTGACTAGATAAAATTGGAAATAAGGTCGTGTTGTTCTTTACATGGATTCACTTTTTTATTCCGTTTTTCTTTGTTTACTTACCCATATGATTACGAAGAACAGTAGTAAAGAGATTAATGTATACAGTGATTATAATAAGTCACTGTTATAAGAAATTAATGATAAAGCTATATTATTAATTATCTATAAAAATCAATATATGAAGATCAAAAATATATAAATTCATTGAGCTAGGTTGGTTATGACGCTGTTGAATTCGGAATTTATAAGTAATAACAACCAGATAAAATGATAGTATATGATTATATGTGATTACTCAGGCTCTTTTATCATGATAGAAATTGTATATGCTGTAACCGAAAAGATGACAAATGAAGGCCTGTAATGAAGTTTAAATAGATATCCTTCTAAATTGTGATGAAAACAAGGATAACGCAATGACCTAATTCAAACTCCTTGAATTATTACCCAACTTGAAAAAGTCTAAAAGTTTACCTAACGAACCTGATTCCATGGCTCACAAAAAAAGAATCATGTATTTAATAAATTTGATCTACTATTCATCTCATACTAGTCGAATCATCTATCTGTTTAAAGATTGATAAATATTATATTATATACATATATATAATACAAATAAAAATAAGCAATGAAGTACTTGTTGATCTAGAGAAAAACCAGGTTTAAGGAGAATCTAAGTTCACATCATTGTACTTTTTTACATAATCGTTATTATATTGTATAATGATATAATATAAATTTTTTACAAAAAAAATACATTATATTATTTATAAAATAAAACTTTTAATAAATATATCTATAGATACTGATTACAAATGGTGTTGGTTACTGAGTGATGAGTGTCGTGGGGGAGTGTTATTTTGTTAACGACTCACTTATCGCTTATTTTCTGTTATATATATAGATATATATAATTTATATATTGATTAATAAATCAGAAAGACAAAAGAAGCAGATGCATTGATAAGCGAAAGGAAGTATACTCTTTCAAGAATAAATAAGTGTTGATTTCACACATACTTAGAAAAAAATTTGTAAAAACTAACTTGCGACTTTAGACAAGAAAGTATCATATAATGTATGAAATGGTTTCGTATTCTCAACTATCCAGGTTCCTTCAAAACAGGAGCAAGAATAGCTTTTTGTGCGCGTATATTTTTCTTGGTCACACCAAAGAAATTAGTATATACTAAGAACGAATAGCGCATGCAAAAATATAACACCACCAACACACGTACGACCCACACACAACACATACAATATATGCTAATAATAAACAGTCTACCTTATTACAGTCCCATGGACACTTACGAATTATTTGGTGTGAAAATGAGCATCGGACACACTGAACGCAATAAAACTAACATAAATAGTACACAAAGGAACACGTGGCAAAAGGTCACCACCGATCACCACGGTATTACCCTGACACGTCACTACTCCACTTCATCTAATCGACGAGCGAATATAGATATTAGTATATAATAATATATCAACTGTCGATATATACCATATTTATATGAAATATATTTTTTCAGAATAAAATAAGAACAACTCATATTATATTACGTACAATTAATATATATATTCAAAAGGCATCCGTAACTAATGCACTCGCGAATAAAGTCGAAAAACCATTGCTTCATAATCAGGTCCATTTTTTAAACCCTGGTTTTTTAAATGTATTTAATGAACAAAAAGTTATACTTTCATGTGCAATCGCTGATACATAAACGTGATGATGTTAATACGCCTTTAATAAAAATGGAATATAATCTTGATATTAGTTAAAAGAGTATTGGTTATTCAGTGCTTTTACGTTCAAAACAATCTTGAAAGTAAAAGAAACAGGGAAAAGTGTTCTGCTGATGACCGGTTCCTACTAACTAAAACCACTATACTAAAATTATATATTAAGAAAATTGAGATATATTATATAATATTAGTTAATGTTACTTTTGTAATTATACTAGCTTTGATTAAATTCTTAGTCAATACTATTGTAGACATAAAAAATTTATCATGTTCATACTGAGTAGATTTTGAAAATAAAGCTAACTTTACATACAATGTAACTATATTGGACATGCTGAAGTATATCCGTTACATCATCCTTTTTTTCTATACAAATTTATTTATATTTTACAGTGCTATCATGCACTGTATTAACTTTATTGAACATCTTCTAAGGAATCAACCCGTCATCTGGTTACAATGCAACAAGTCCCGCTCTCCAACTCCGAGTTCCATCTGAAACATTTATTTTTTCAATCTAATTCTATTCTCTTGTGTTCCTGCCAACCACTTCATCTTTTCCATATGTTAAACACAAAACATTCTCATCACAACTTTCTTGTCCCCCTCAATCATCCTTTCTCTTTACAACATTTTATTGCTCCCTTTTCATTTGTACCGAACCTTCTCACATCTACCTTCCCAAACTATCTACCTCATCCTCTACCTACCATTTTCCCATCCTCCCAATCCTCAGCTGAATCTTCTTATCAACTCAAAAAAATCCATACCTTTTGCACGCTCCTTCTGCCTTCCTAACCTTTTCTAGTCCTATCATACCTGCAGACAGCTCCTGTCGACCAAAGATATTCTACTCACCATATTATCACCCACACTACAACAGCATATCTTACATTAAAAAAGACTCGACAAGGTCTTGGCTAAACTGAATGATGGGACGGATACCATCATCACCTATAACGTAAGCACCTTTTTCAAAAATCCGCATTCTTTCACATAAAAAACACCCGACACGACTAACGGACTCCCCAAACTCTTTTTTGCACGCTTAAAATATTTTTATTATATATTCTTTATATGTATATTATATTATATATATATATATATATATATTATATATATAATTATAATATACATATACTATTATATATATACATATACTTATGTATGTATGGTGTGTGTAGAAACGTGTTGAATACCATGCTAAACCTTTGGCTAAACTCGAATGCAGTCGTGTGCTTCCTTTAAAAGTAGTGCTTGTCTGTGTTGTTTTAAAATTTCTTTATTCGTATTCCCTTTTAACTCTCTCCTTTTATGTGCATATCCTGTCAGTCAGGTATTTCTTCTCTCTTCTTCCTTTTCAGCCTTCTCATTCTCTCTCCTTTTCATCTAACCAAATCTCTCTATTTTTTGCTTAAAGACACAGGTTTACTTGGCTTTCTTTACGGTTCAAATTTTTAACTGTTAAAAAAAAAAAAAAAAAAAATTCTCTTATTTTTGTTTATATATCTTCTCTTATTTTTATATCTATATTTTCCTAAAAGATATTTGTATAATAATATAATCTAATTTTATTGTTGTTAAATTTATTCTTGTCTTAAAAAATTTTGCAGATAATCCATATTGTTTGAATGCTCTTAATACGGTTATCTTTCCACTCTGTATCCTATGTAATGACTGTTGCTACTGTTAAACTTTAAAATTTGTTGCCTGATTATTGTCACAAAGATCTCTTTCTTTAACTATTTAACTAAGTTGCAGAACCTTTGCTTCACACCTATTCAGAACATGGGTAATAAAACATGTTGGCTTGACGTCACAAATCCTAAGCCAATGTACATTATTTGTTCATGTTTCTAGATGTAGATAGCAAAACGTCAATCTAGTTCCACCATGTAACCAGTTACCTGTCCACCCCGTTTTCACTTTTACTCTTTTTTTAAAGGACCGAAGAAAATTAAATGTTAATTAAAATCTCAACCGCCAACTTATCTATGTCTGTCTCATCATTCCCAAAATCGAACCTTCCCAATTCTCACTTACCTAACCGAAGCCCTCTTCTACATCCAAACTTTCACCTTACTTCTCCCCATTCTATGGGGGTTACCATTTCTGTGGATATAGCCTTTATCCGTCTCGTATTTACTCTCAACAATCACTCTTCGTAAAGTTCTTACATCATGTCCCTTCCTTATTATTTTTTCGCCTTCGCCTCTCACCTTCGCCCTTACCTACCTTTCCTCCCCTTTACCTACCTTAGTCCCTACGCTCCCCTCCTACCTCATTTTCCCTAGTCTACCTACCCCCCTTACACCTTTAAAACAGGCCCTACCATACCCTCCTACCTACCTTTTCCCCTCTTACTTACCTTAAAACTTTCCCTGGTCCTACCGTCCATTACCTCATCTTTTCCCTTGTTCCTACCTCCCCTTAACTCACCCCCTACTCCTACCCTATAGGCCTACCATACTTATTTTTCCCCCATCCACCTTTACCTCTACCTCCCTACCCTTCCCACCCTCTCTACTTCCTTTTTACCCTGGTCCTACCCCTACCCCCTAAACTTTCCCCTAAGTCCCTACCCCTACCCCTATTCACGATTTCCCGGCCTACCACCCTGCTACACTTACCCTAGTTACCCTTCCCCTCTACCTCACCTATTCACGATGACCTTCCTCCCTCTACCTCCTTTCCACTAGACCAAGCATTCCGATCCTCCCTTACCATTATCTACCCTTACTCTAACTCACCTTCACCGGTAGTCCTACCTTCCACCTCACCTTCCCTTTAAATATATTACTATACTTTCCCCCTAGTCCCTACCTCTCCTCTACCTCATTTTTCCCTAGTCTACCTTACCCTTTTTACTTTTACCCTTTCCCTTCCTTCTACCTCTTTCCCTTTTAAACCTACCCTTCCCTCTTTGAAACTGACGTTAAACCATAGTACTATCTACCTCCTACACTTTTTCCTAATTTCCATAACCCTACCCTTATAGCTTTTTCAAATAGTCCCATAACTCTTTAAGTTGACTCTATTCTCCCTTCCTCCATAACCCCTTCCTTAACCCGATTAACTGACCCGAAGCATTCATGACTAATGAGCGACTCAAAAAATTTTCGCTACGTCATCACATTATCAGTAAGTGTTTTTTTTAGTTTATTAGGATAGAGATTCCCATTTTTTTTTATTTTGTGCTGAGCTTTCAGGTAAAATAACTTTTTAACGGTTGTATTGCTCTTATCTGTTTTTTTGTCCAAATCTATCTAACCGTCTCTTCTTTGTCTGCCTTCACTATATATGTCATCTACATGTTAAGCTTTAAATAAAAAAATACAATACACACCCCACACATACAATACAACACACAAAAAAACCCCTATGTATATATGTATATGTGTGTGTGTGTATGTGTATTGTGTATGTTGTGTGTGTATGTGTTATCTATTTTGTGATATGTATTGTGTTAGTGTTACTTTATATATCTATTATATATATATTCTATATCCTTATTTATTATCATTATCTTCTCTATCTCTTTCTCTCTTTCTAATAATCTTATTTCTATCATATTCTCTCTTCTTCTTCTATATTCTATCTTTTCTTCTTTTCCTCTCTATATCTCTTTACTATTTCTTCTCATTATTCTCTCGTGCGCTCTCGCTCCCTCTCTTCCTGTCTGCTTTGTGTGTTTTGTTTTCTCTCTCTTCTCTCACTCCTCACTCACATTCTATTTTCTTTATTTTATATTTTCTTTTGGGGACTCATTTTTTCGCAAAAGAGATTTGGGAGAGTTCAAACATAATATAAATTCGTCGAGTAATTTACATAATTGTTTAAAATAAAATGCATGTCAACAATCACACATTAGTTGGAATAACTATTAATATTAATTCATTCTAGAATTTTTCTGTAATGAGGGTTTCCAAGATGTATTTATTTCACGATATTACCTGATTTACCGTCTTGTAAAGGAGATCACTTTTCTTTAAACTATTAACAGTAGTTGCACAATGGAAAACTTGCCAACAAGTTTCAAGGAAAGTGATGGATAAAAATGACGGTGAGTATAATACCTAAGCAAAGTGTCCCACTGTTTTTAGTTGTTAATATTGTGCCAAGGTGTATGAGTTTTATTTTATAAAGATTCGCGAAAAAGTCACACAGAAGCTTTAAATATAAGATTTGAGTATGTCAAGTAGGAGAGGGGAGAAAGAACAGAAATGAAGTAAAAATATGAGAAACGCAACAATAATAGTTAAAATGAAGGGTAGTGGAATATGGGAGCAAAAAAGTGGATATTAATTTATTAACTATGTAAAATATGAACGAACAAAATTGTATGACATTAATAATAATAAATAATCAATAATTAGGCTATGTGGGAATAATAATAATTAATAATAAACTATGACAAGCAAATATTAGTAATTATAATACAAGCAAAGTATTATATGTAGTAAAATGTTTTAAAAGAAGAAAAAATGATCGAGCGTTACTAATTTTGTTTGATGTCATATATGACGCTCTATACAATTCCAAGCCATTACTGCGTATATTAGTGTCAAGTTGAGATAATTATATCGTAACCAAATGGTATATCTTCGTGCTAAAGGAGAAGCTTAAACTGATACAGCCGTTTCATTTTTACTCCCAACTTCATCTTGAACGAGATTACCCTATTACATATTACGACATTAATTTCTTCCTTTTTCAGGTCAATTAAAGATAAGACACACTCTACCATTTTACGGCTATAAATAGAAATTACTTCCCCATCAAAATACTTTCTTCTTCAAAAACCCACAATTATCTGCCATATAAATTATCGGTGACTCCTACACAAAACACCCTAAAAACATTGACACAATGATAGAATCACAAGCCAAATTCAGATTAGAGCAACAACGACACCACAAGAACAAACACACCACTACAGTCGCATACCATACCAACTCTACATGCAAACACACTCACAAAGCCTGAAACATTACACAACATTACGAATTCTGCCTGAAATATATATAATTTTTTTAATTTTAATATATTATATATATTGCGTCTGTTAGCCTGTGGGGTGTTACTGTGTAAGTGATGTGTGTAGTGTGTGTGTATAGATGTATATGTATGTAGTTAGTATTGTATGTGTGTGTTATGTATTGTTGTTTTGTGTTGTTGTTGTTTGTTGTGTGTGTGTTTTTTTTTTTTTTTGTTTTTGTTGCGTCTTCGTTTAACTGTCTGTAGCTCAGTTGTAACGACATAAAATAGTATGTGAAATGTATAGGTTTCTATAACAAAAGAGAAGATTATACTTATCCCATTTTATCACTTAATATGTATTTTATCTACTCATTACGCCTAAATGCATGTAATAAGGGTTTTATTCATTTCAAACTTTAGCTAAGTGCCTTGAAAGTAACAGGTTACTATGCACCTTCCCTTACGAAAATATATTCATTGTGGCTAAATTTTTATTAAATGCTTTGGTTACGAGTAACCTCTTATTGTCGTTGATAGGTATTCCATTTTTATTATCATACTATATTTTTTCTTTTTATACATAATTTATTACATTATAAATATTTATCCTTAGATAATACATAAATATTATTATCATAGTTATTATTACTAATATTATATATATATGCTATTTATATATATTATAATATTATTATTATTTATATTATTGTTTACATATATTTATATATTATATATTTAATTATATATATATTATATTATTTATATATAATTATTACTATAATATTTTATATAAACTATTACTATACTATTATAATTATATATTCTTGAAATATATAAAAAATTGTAAATATTCTGCTTGATTTATAAGCAATGCTTATAATATAAAATTTCATATGACACGGGACATAAATATTTAGTGTATATGTGGTGTAAATCTGTGGGTTGTATTGTTCAGTGTGTGTGATTTTGTTTTTCACTTTCATTTGCAAACTTATGCAGTGTAAACTGGACAAAACTGTAGTACAGGAGACAAAAAATAGGCTACCATTATTCGATTTGCGACGGTCATCAATGTAGTTTCGCTTAAAAAACTTTGATTACGAAAGCTTAGAATCATAAAAAAAATTGTATATTATTGAATTATGCTACTAATAGAAGGTACATAACTTTATTTGATTTACGTACAATTCATTATAATGCACATTATACGGGAAATATGTATGGTCATGCATATCATCGCGTTTTTAAAATTCTTTTGCTATTTTAATACTTCTCACTTCTCTTTCTTGAATTTTTAATATATAATGTTTATTACATTTTTAAACTAATAAATTATGTGTCATTGTATTTTTGTCGTCATTAAAATACTACACAGAGAAGTACACGGTGAGCACGCATCGAACGCCACAAAAAAATATATAAAAAATATAAAAAAATATATAAATAAGTAATATATATATAAATATAATTATATATATATATAATATGTATATATATATATATAATATATATATATAAATATCATTAAAAAATAATATCATATACTGTAATAATACGTAATATCAGTAATATATTAAAATTAAGGAATATGTTAGGACAGAAATCGTATATACTTGTGACTCAATTTCAACCTTATGTAGATATAAATTTATGTAGAGATAGGATATGTAATGAACAACGGATAAGCTGCTGTGTGTGTGTTCCATTGCGTTTCGTGTGTGTATGTGTATTGTGTGTCGTTCTATCATTATGTCTTTGCAAACGGTGAATTTGTGATGAGGAGTCACGGATGTAATATAAGGACAAATAGATAATGGTGGAGGTATGGAAGTATAGAAGAAAATTTATGGGAATCAATTAATTTCAATTGGTAGTTTGAGTACAATAAGTAGAAGTGGTCTGCCTGAAAGTGAATAGTAAACAAGAGAAAAATATTGTTTAAATTGCAGAGATAATGTATTAGCTAAATCGTTACAACGAAATAAAGTTGGGAGGATATTATAGGCTATCTTTTAAAAAGTGTTTTTTAAACTATGTATGGTCAGTATATGATCGCGTTATGAAATGGATTTCCTAATCAGACGCTAATATTAACAGTAAAGGATTTAGAATTTGTAAAAAAGCGTAAATAATGTTCAAACAAATAATATAGAACGCTCGACCTTTATCTTCCAAAAAATTTTACACAAAACAGAAGTGAGTACATAGAATTAACGATGCTGCTGCAATAAACTAATAAAAAAAAAAAAAAAAAAAAACCCAACATAAAAAAAATAAAAAACTTATATATATACGCTAATGTCATACAATTTAGTTATTATTTAATAGTAAGAAATTGATATCGCCAACTATCCCGGCTGTAAACTCCCGCTCCATAGAATATATTAATTGCTTAAAATTTTTATAAAATTTCTCTTTTCTCTCTCGCTCCCTTTGCTCCTTCTAACTACAAAACGTTTTATTTAAACTAGGATACGGATCGTATAAAAGATGAATTTTCTTTCATCCATTGCACATTCTACTTCCCCCAAAATCAAATACAGGATGGTCACTTTTTAGTAATGTTGGGTAAAATTTTTTTAACTCACTTTCCGTAATATAGGATCATAGAAGATCTAGGTTAGGGGAAGTTATAAAGAAAATTATGGGGAATTTTATGACAAAGGTAAATTCGGGGCCAAACATAGGTAGTTGTGAAATAAATTAATTTGAACCCTAGGAAACAGAAAAATAAAAATGGAATTAATATTAAGGAGGTTTTTCGAACAATGAGTAAATTAAATTGCTAGCAATTTTTTTATAAATGTTAATTACTCACAATTAGATTCATGTTGAAACTCACAAATGATGCTTTGCGAAAAATAGGAGCAAGAAAAAGGAGGCAAGAGACGAAGGGAAGAAAAAGAAAAAAAGACGAGAAGAGAGAAAAAATAGAAGAGAGAAAGATATGCAAAAAACATAAGAAACAAAGAAGTGATTTGGATAGAGGAAGAAGAGCGAAGGGATGAGAAGAAAGAGAGAGATCAGTTCCCACAGAGAAAGCAAGAATAATTTAAGAAAGCAAGTCATAAATTTTGGATAAATAAAAAGTAAGAAAGTTGAAAAGACATTTCCTCAATAAAACCATAGAAGAAGGGAAAGTCCATAAGTAAACAGAATAAGTAGACACCCTCACACACCTATACAACCAACCTTTATATACACACATGCATCAAGACCCATATACAAATGAATTTTCTCTCATACACCTTTCACAATATCACACTACACACAACACAAAAAATATATAATAGTATATATTTAGATATTATAGAAACAGTATTTAATTTTAGACTTACAGAAATAGTTCGTGTGAGACGGTAATAAGAGATGACTAAAAAACAGATAAAGAGAAAAACGAATCTTACAAACGTATATTTTATCCAGGTACCATCTTGCACACCATAAAAAAAATGACCAGGAATCCCAATTAAATAAGGAATTTTCTTACGAAATAATGCTGAGGGATAGCAATTTCCTGAATTCCTTTTATCAGGCAAGATGCTTGAATTCGTCAGAAAAGTTAATGTGAACTCGGCGAAGGGGCTTTGAGGCGAGAAGAAGGTGAAGGAGATCAGATAGGAGCGAGAGGAAGAGAAAGGGAAAAGGTAGAGGAGGAGGGAAGGGATAGGAAAGTGAGTAGAGGTAGGGTAGGACTAGAGGAAGTGAGGAGGAGAGAGGAGAGGAAGGTAGAGAGAGACAGAGAGAGAGGGAAAAAGTGAGGTAGGAGGGGAGGGTAGGGACTAGGGGAAAGGTGAAGGTAGAAGGGTAGGAGGAGAGACAGGTAAAAGAAGAGGAAGAGATGAGAGAGAGATAGGAAGAGGAAAGGAGAGAGGGTAGGGAAGGAACTAGGAAAAATAAACGAGCACACACACGGACACTAGGGAAACGACGAGGAGGGGAGCACACAACAGCAAAACCACAACACGACATTTAGTATTTAAATGGTGAGGTAGGGGGAAAGGTAGGGATACTAGGAAAAGGTGAGGTATAAGGAGGGTAGAACTAGGAAATAGGAGGTAGAGAGGGTAGGGGTAGGGACAGGGGAAAGATGGTTAGATAGAGATGGGAAAAGGAGGATAGGGAGGGACTAGGAAAGCGAGGTAGGAGGGTATTTTATAGGTACCAGGGAAAAAGTGAAAAAAGGAGAGGGACCTCGAAATGTACAAGAGAAGAGAGGGACCAGGGGAAAAGGTGAGGACGAGGAATTGGAGCGCCTTAGAGTGAGGTCAGGCAGGGTGGGGTAGGACTGGGGGGAAAATGGAAGGGGTAGGGAGGGGAGGGAAAGGTGAAGGAGGTGAGGTAGGAGGGGAGAGGTAGGTACTAGGGGAAAAGGGAGGTAGGAGGGTAGGGGTAGGGACTAGGGAAAAGGGGAAGGGAGGAGGGTAGGGGTAGAGGGGAAAAGGGAGGTAGGAGGGGAGGGGTAGGACTAGGGGAGGGTGAGGTAGGGAGGGGTAGGATAAGGGGAGAGGGTGAGAGGCGAAAGGCGTAGGGGGGAGGGGGTAGGGATAGGGTAGGAGGGAGGGTAGGGATTAAAAATGAGAAGGGAGAAGAGAGGAAGAAGGAGAAAGGGGAGAACGGGGGAAAAATGGTGAAGGAAAGAGGGATAGAAGGGGGGAATGGGAAAGGGGGAGAAGGGGGGAAGGGGATTAAAGGAGGAATGGGAATGGAGGGAGAAAGGAGGTGGAAGTGATGAAGGAGAAACGAATAATACAGAAAGAGAGGAAGTGGCAGGGAAGAGAAAAAAAGAAATAAAAGAGGAGCAGAGGGGGGGAAGGCAGAAAAAAGGAGTAGGAATGGGCAACGGGGGTGGGTTGTTAAACTGGTAAATTGGAAACTTGATTATATGTTAATTTTCGTCAGCATGTAGAAACTTGATCAATTAATGTTAATAGGGTTAGTAATAGCAAAATGGACTGCAATTGGTTAATAATGATTATATTATGTAAAGCAAAATATCTGAACTTGGTATAGTAATATAACTCAGAACATTAATAGGAGTAACAATTGAGTAGGAAAACAGTAGCAGCAGTTTAACTAGTAGGAGACTAAAGAATAAGATACTAGATTCAAAATAAAAACAATAGTAATGATACTAGAACAAAAAAAAAATAATATAAATACACAAATAATAAACAATATATATATATATATACTATATATATATATATATATATATATATATATATATATATATATATAATATTCAACCAAATCATAAGAGAATCTCTTTTTTTTTTTTTTTTTTTTTTTACCTGCTTCTAAACATTTTCACCTCGTTAAAGAAGCCACTGTTAACCCTTCGTTCGTCTTTATACCATACATTATCGATATTTCCCTTTTTTTTTTGAAAAGGGCAGTAGCTGTTAACTGATTACGTGTCTATGATAATACCGACTGACAGGATATTGCACATAAAAGGAAGTAGTTAACCACTATCGGAATTACGAATACTATAAATTTTAAAAAACACCAGTCACGAGGTAAGTTGGCATGATTTTTTGATAGAAAGTGACTCGGATTCGAGTTTAGCTTGGGTTGGTTACTTGGAATTGGCCTTATCTGTATATGGTCATATATAGCATATGATATGTGTATATATAGAGTTTTCATGTTACGTATGTCATTTATACATGTAATATATATATATATATATATAATATATATATATATATATATATATATAATATATATATATGCGTGCGTGTGTATGTATGTGGTGTGTGCGTGGTGTGTGTGCGTGTGCGTGTGTGCGTGTGTGTGTGGGGTTGTGTGGTGTTGTGTGTGTGTGTGTGTGTGTGTGTGTGGTGTGTGTGTGGTGTGTGTGTGGCGTGCGTGCGTGTGTGAGGGAGGTGTGCGTGCATGGTCATCCAACCGCACCACACAAGATTGCAGTTGCAGGCCAAGGCGACAATTGTCTAATGTACTTTTTTTTTTACATTTATTATAGATATGTCTGCTTGTATGTGTGCGGTCGACTAACTTATTTGGTGAAGTAAGTAATATACTTTTTGGTGCGACAATTCGCTTCTTGCGGTAATATTAGACCAATTAAATTCTTGTTCGTGATCAAGGACCACAATACACGTGCACAAGATAATCTCATTTTTCAGTGCATCTGATAAAAAGTAATCAATTTTCCAGTTGCATTGATAAGAACCATAATTAAACGTATAAGATTCGACTTTTACATGTAGTTTCGAAACGTTAATTTTAAGTTTATGATCATTTGAAAACAGGTTACAATTATATGAAAAATTTTAAACATAAAAAAAACAGAACAATATAATCACTCTTTTCAAAATGCAAATGCATTTTGACTGCACCCGTTAATCAATTGATTGAATTTCGATGATAATCTTTTTTTTTTCTGATCTGATAATGAAATTTTTTTCCCGCATTTTCACAATAAGAAATAATGACAGTTGTCATGTTTCCCACACTTAGATATAGTAAAGTGGTCTTCTTGGCAAGAGCAGATATCCATTGGTAGAGCGGTGAACGTGTTGAAGGAGAGTTATCCATAGGTCAATTAGTTCCTTTGTTTTTTCTATAAGATAATATATTTCTTTTTTTATCGTTAAGATAAATAAATTATTTTCTTATAACGAAATTTAAATAACCCGGTGTAATCTGTAATATCTTCCCAATTGAATCGGTAACTTAATTCTTGTAGAAACTCCCTTAGAGGATTTTTTCAAAAAAAAAGCTACTTCAGTGTCATGGTTATTTTACCTTTAAGTACTTATCATCAAAGGTATGACCTTATAAATCAAGTAAACGTTTCATTACTAATATGGATAAAACGATCATTCACCAATTGATGGTTTGAATAGCATGAATTCATCGCATTTTCTTAGTACTATGAACCGTCGGTAGGTGTTCGTAGCCTGACGCGGGAGACCGGGTTCGAGTGGTGCCTAGCGATGTGGATTTAGGAAGGAAGGTCACTGAATCACAATTCCCAGATAACTGTCAGGAGCTGATTTATGGAACGGTAAGTTCATTAATTCAAGTGAATATGCTGTTTGGAAGCTGAATGTCACAAGGGCTGTATTGATGTATGCATTTTAGGATTAATTCACAAGGGCGCCATGCTATGTATCAATTGCTTACATTAAAGTATACAGGTTTTTACACATGACCTGATAATCCCGCAAATTAAGTATATCGCGGGCTGATAAGAAGGAAACTAACAAATTTGAAACATAGTTGTTTACTTATATGCAAAAAATGCATATTACGAAATGCAATTTGTAATAATTTATGAAATTGTTGTCGACAAAAATTTATTGATGTGTTTATTAAATTTAGGTTGTACTATAGTTGTCTCCACTTGATTTATCAAAAACCTAATTGAAAGAACTGTACTAAAAGGCTCAAAGTACACACGGAAAAAAAAAAAGAGAAAAGAAAAGAAAGGGAACCAACGGAGAACAAATGAAAAATGTCCAGGTGACCACATGACCTCCTTGCAACTTTTTTCCCTTCTCAGTCCTAACTCCACCTTCTATCCTTCACTTTTTATTTGCTTCTCAGTTGTACCCCCGTTATGTTGTCATCAGTTTTACTCATTAAAGGTCAGATTCGTAGTGCGTAGGAGCAATGTATAGAAGGTGCAGATGTGTAATTGGGAGCCAATGTTATGTGTGTGTGTGTGTGTGTGTTTTGTGTGTGTGTGTGTGTGTTTGTGTGTGTTATTCAGATATATACATACACCTATTCATTTATTTATGTATATATATGTATACACAGAGATACAGACAACAGTAAAAAAAAAAAACAAAAACAAAAACAATACTTGCCATTGACCCTCTGCTTTTTTTGAGAACCTTGGAAGTAGAAACAAAAAAAAAGCTGT
>NC_051394.1:47080277-47082777 GCF_015228065.2 Penaeus monodon
ATATCATTAACCTTCTTTTTCGTTATGATACCGAGTATTTAATCGAAAATACCGATACCGAGTACAACAGTATCCAGTATCGTTTATTTCGAGTACTTTACAAAACAACAAAAAGCAGAAAGAACAACAACAATAAAGATAACAATAATAATTGCCTATATGCAGTCAGTTACTCTATACACCGCTCACGTTGAAGTGACAGGTTTACTGAAGATATCACAGCTTACAGTATTCTGTTTCTCCTCGTCTCTCTCTCTCTCTGTCGACTCGCCCGATTTAAAAGTGCCCTATTTAAAAGTCCAATGGTTCTGGGCAACAAAACCAATGAGAATTCGAGTCAGCTGCTTAATAATTGTGATTGGCAAAGTTAATTAAGCTTTATTGTGTCATTAATAGAGGGATATACTATGTCTCTTTACGTAACAGATATGATTTTCCATATGAATGTTGTTATTAAATTTCTGCTCCTCCCCCCACCGTCTCATTCACCTACATGAGGCCTCGCAGTACAGGAATATGATGTCAGACATACAAAGTGACTAACAATACCAGGAGAAAGTGTGAGGAAATAAAATATATCACTCAGATATAATTATTTCTTTGGTATTGATACGCCCACCCCAATATACATACATATATATATACACACATACATGTATATATATATATATATATATATATATATATATATATATATATATATATATATATATATAATATAATACAATAATATATATATATATATATATATAATATATATATATATATATATATATACACATGTATATATAGACATATATACACACATACATTATATATATATATATATATATATATATATATATATATATATATATATATATATATATATATATATATATATATGTGTGTGTGTTTACATAAATATTCACACACATACACCCCCCATATAAATACATACACACACACACACACACACACACACACACACACATACACACATATATATAGATAAATAAATATATACATATATATATATATATATATATATATATATATATATATATATATATATATTGGTCCAAGCACACACACATTACTACTAAATTGTTGCTGGCGAGAACCGACATCGTTGTTATATCTACATAAAACATGTCCTTTATTATTGAACTATCAAAAATATCATCACGCAGAAGAAAGCAATTCCTCGGTAGTATAGTGGTTAGTATCCCCGCCTGTCACGCGGGAGACCGGGGAGGCATTTTCTTGCCATTTAATTAATGTGACAGTAATGAATTGGAACTTTACTTTGACGCTTTGTTGTATCATTCAGTACAAATGTGAAGGTACAATTTCGTGTATGCATATGCACTATAATTGCTATAAGAAGTTTCTATATCTCTTATATCCCTTGCAATGAAATTATTTAGGTGAGCTTGCTTGCAAGCACGCATCTTTTCAGTTAATGTTAACTTTTGATTACATACTTCAAACATGATTACATGGGTGAAGGAACAAAGTAAAACTTCTACATTTATAAAAACACAGTAAACTTACTAGGCGGTCACAAACTATAAAGGCATTGCATTTAAGCCTTTTGTTCCTGTAACCAACTTTCTGAAGCGGTCTGGTGGTCCTCGGGAGTCGTCCGACTAGTCTCCAGACCAGGACACTCTCACTCTGCTATCGTAGAAATAGGGTGATTACTGAGTTTCTGGTACTATTATAGAACCTCTGGATAATTGTTATTACTGCTTCATAAATAAGTTTGTTGGTTAAAGTTTTAAGAATTTAAAGCTATAAAAAGATTGCAAAGCTACACGAATAAAAGTACCAGTAAAGGAAACGATGTGTAAAGCTGTGAATAAAAATGTACAAACGTAATCATATGCAAACATTAAAAGATCATATACAACGAAATACATTAAGACAATACGGCCAAATCAAACTAAAACTTCAAGGAACGCGGTAGATGAAACAAATAAAAGCTATGGTATGCGTCAGTCATGATCCAGTCTCCATGGCAAGCGGAATTCACGTCGAATAAATTGCAAGTAGAACAACGAAGAAAAGTACATACCCTGATGAAGCAATAAAGCGAAAAGTCCTTTGGCATATTCCTGTGTTTTCCTGTGCTTCCCTTTGTTGTTCTACTTGCTCCATGGTGAGGTATGGGCATCTCTCTCCGTCTTTGCTGTCAAAACACGGTTCAAAATCGTTCCATTCCTACACTTAGTTTCTTTTCCAATGCTATTGAATAATGAACAGGTTCTATCCCTATACAATAGAGTGGACCACATGTATCTCTTCAGTGTTTTTACTTGCAGATAAACATGTTTTGTTTGCAGTTATTTCATGTGCGCATATAGAGTAAATATATGTGTGTATGCACAAGCATATATGCACTCACCTATATATAGTGTTTTTGTACATGAATATGTTTTATTTCCTGCCTACCAGTTATTCACCGACTTTTTTTTCACAAAACGAGAAACACATTACACTTTGTTGACACATCCAA
>NC_051394.1:47087777-47097777 GCF_015228065.2 Penaeus monodon
AATTTATATTGTGTTCTACAATATCAGTTTACTTCTTGTGTACGTATAATTGAATATGAAGGCATAAACACATGTGTTCTTTTAAATACAATTAATATCAATTAATAAAAAAAATGATATATACAAAATATCTAAAGGAGTGTGACGTCCGAAACCGATGTCGATAGACGAAGGAAAAAGTATGATGGGAGGCGCTTAGGGCCCGCGCATTTTCAACTGAATTCATTCTAAATCGTTTTATTTGTAATTTTAAGATGTTGGTAACGAGGAACTTGTATATACTGTTATTTCCGAATGTAATATCAATAAAATAGTGGTTGCGTCGCGAATGAAATCAGCGACAGTTTCTAGTGTCGGAAATAAGGCCTCTAATCCCTCTCTGGTCATTCCTTCTCTGTTTTTTATTTTCATTTTATTTTGTATATATATATTTTTTATTTCCCTTTCAAAATTGAAATAAAAAGTGCTGTCTTCCCTGCTGCCCACACCATTTGCCCGTGGTGCCAAACATTGGGTTATGCAGCTGCTGTTATTGGCGTTCTTGACGGAATGGAGAGAAACCACAGAATATTGTCATCATTCAGACAGACCAATGAATAAATTACCGGAAAGCCTAGAATGCACCCATACTACAGTAGGTGGCTTAAATGGAAAGGTTACTCATGCTACCCAATACACCCAGTGCACGACACCAACGTCTATCTGAAAGAAACCGTTAATGAAAAGCAGTGCGAAAAAGACAAGGCTGGAGGCAGACTAGATTACCACGTCCAAAGAGAACGTTATTCCAGAGCCGCAGATCCTTCGGGAGTGACTCAGCCTCACTACGGAGTTTGGCTGCGTCAGTAAGTCTTTGCAAGAAACCAATAACCCTTGGGACTTCACGGCCCGCTTCGCCTGCTATTGGGATGGTGGTAATGTCCGAAGTCGTAGGTAGTTCAATGGTAGTCAGGTTTTCGTAATGAGGACCTTTGCAAAAAAAAAAAAAAAGAAGAAAAAAAAAAATATATACATACAAACACACACACACACACGCACACACACACACACACACACACACACACACACACACACACACCACACACACACACACACACACACACATATATATATATATATATATATATATATATATATATATATATATATATATTGAGGTTTCATATATAGTTACACTACTCTTATTGCTACTTGCCATTTCAACCCCAATATCATGTGACTGCCCAATACAATATAATGCCTATTATATATCCTTCAGCGCTTCAAGCCCCGTAGCTCCAAGTTGTGCAATCTGCTTACGACTGCTTGATAATGTATGCCAGTGAAGCAAAAGGTTCCTATTTCCCAATATATATACTACCGATTTGTTATGTATATTTTAGTATATATACTTCACGGGGATACTTATTATCCACGATTTTTTTAGTCATTAGCTATAGTGTGATTCAAACACAAACTACACACTAACAAAATGGAAAAAAAAAAAATTTTTTATTATATTATTTAGTAATTATTGGTTCCACGCGAAGTGACAGCAGTGGCACACCTGGCACGCTTCGCCAGGTGTTGTAATAATGTTTGAAATCATAGGAAGCTCAATAGCAGTCAGAATTTCATCATGAGGACCTTTATATATATGTATATATATATATATATATATATATATATATATATATATATATATATATATATATATATATATATATGTATATAATAGAGAGTATCATGCAACTGACACAATACGGATAAAGGAAGGGGGAACCTCTGCCTCAGCCAGATGACATAAAAATACAACGAGATATACTAGATATACTTTCTAGGACGATCTCGAGAGAGGTCGAAGGAATTCTTCACATAATGAACTCCTCATTTCCACCGGGATTGTCTTATGTTATTCTTTAAACAGGTTCCTCCGACCACCGCCACTCAGGAAGGTTACCTATGGAGGCTGGAGTGGAAAGGTGATCTAGATCCCATGTAAACATTTAGTTCTATTAATCAGATGAGTCAGCTCTCATACCTGGAAGAAGACTGTAAGAAGTAAGGTAATAAACAGTGAACAGCAACAATTAACTGATGGAAACAAGTCAGTAACAGTAACGAGAAGGGAAAAGATGGGAATAAGGTAAATGAGAAACGGGAAAAGACGGAGATAAGTCACATTTAGTGCGAGTCTCAGCGTAAAATTTATAAATGGTGGAAATGCACTGAATTGTTATTATTTCTTTATAATAAACATAATATTTACATCACTGTAAAGCCGCCGGCTTTGGTTGTTTGGTTTGGTTGTTTGTTCGTTGTGTGTGTTCTTAGCTCCGATCTTCTCGACATGTGAGTACAGCCATTATATACATAGTCTATGTATATAATGGCTATACTGACTGTAAAATGTAGTTCCCATACATGTCATAATATCTGGAACTGACAAGTACCCACTGTAATGGAGATTGTTTTTAGCCTCTTTTTATGTAGCTTATGACTGTAGGTGCCCCGACTCTCTTGTTTCATTTGTAAATATATGTGAATATACATTTGGGTTATAAATTCAAGTCTCCTCTTATTCCTCGAGTGGCTAAATCGTCCAGAGCTCATATTAAAAGAACCAAAAGGGGCTACAAAGACCATAACAAAAGAAACCCCTAATAATCCCTCACCGTCACTGAATCGTCGGTAGCACATATGTATGTATATTACAGGTATATTTTTTATACTAAATATATATATATATATATATATATATATATATATATATATATATATATATACATATATATATATATATATATATATATATATATATATATATATATATATACATATATATATATATATATATATATATATATATATATATATGTATATATATATATATACATACATATATAGATGTAGATATATTCATACATACACACATCAATGTATACAAACACAGACAAACACACACACGTGTGTTTGTGAGGGATATGTAGGCCACGCACACACACACGTGTGGCCTATATATCCCTGATCATTCCTTCTATGGTTGATGGGTTATACACTTTTTAACTTTCCCTTCCAACCTTAAATAAAGGCTGCTTCCCCATCCCACCGCCGCCCATTTGCCATTGTTGCCAAACATGTGGTTATGTCAGCTGCTGTTCCTGACAGAATGGTGAGAAACCACAGAATATTGCCATCATTCTAACAGACCAATAAATAAGTTGCCGAAAAGCCTAGAATACGCCCATACTACAGTAGGTGGCTTAACTGGAAAGGTTACGCATGCTACCCAAAACACCCAATGCATGATACCAATGTCTATCTGACTGACACTGCAAAAGCAAAAAATTGTGACAAAGACAGCAATGAAGGCAGACTAGACTACGAGGACCAAAAGGAGAGTTATTCTAGAGTCGCAGATCTTTCGGAAGTAATTCAACCTCGCTATGGAGTTTGGCTGCGTCCATCGCCACAGTCAGACTCTAGAAACCAGTAAACCTTGGGGCATCATGGCACGCTTCGCCAGGTGTTGTGATGGTGGTAATGTATGAATTCATAGGAAGCTCAATGGCAGTCAGGTTTTCATTATGAGGTTCTTTGCCAAGGCAAAAACAGAACAAAACAAAACAAAACAAAATATATAGATAATACATTCAGATTTCACATATAGTTATTCTACTTATTCTACTGCACTTTCAGAATAATGTGATAGCAAAACAGTAAATGTGTATTCATTCCATATTCAACACAAGCCCCTACTAAAACTCAGGACTCTTCTAAATGTACCGTGAAAACAAGCTTCCTATTCATGCACTTTATAAATGCCGATTCCTCGGTAGTATAGTGGTTAGTATCCCCGCCTGTCACGCGGGAGACCGGGGTTCGATTCCCCGCCGGGGAGGCTTTTCGTCAGCTGTGGGCTATAGTGGTGGGATAATGCAGTGCAAATCTTCCGACTGCGAAAAGTAATATGAAAATATAATAGAAGGCCATTGGTTTCTATAAGTGACACCAATGATAAGTGTATTCTGATATAAGTAAGGACTATTTACGGTATTTTATACTACACAGTATATATATATTGGTGTATTATATTACATATATACAACATGATAGTAGCTTGTATATGGTAAATGAATAAAGAGAATACTTTATATACTTTATATATCACATTATATATATACATATACATATATAGCATATATATATATATATATAATATATATATATATATATATAATTATATATATATATGCATATAGATATGGAGTATAGTATGTTTAGATTAGTATACTATGTTTATATACGAATATAATGTATATAACTAACACACACAAATGCGTGTTGTGTGAGGGTATGTGTGTATTTATGTGGCTCTATATCTCCCTAATCATTCCTTCTATGGATGATGGGTTATACACTTTTTAACTTTCCCTTCCAACCTCAAATAAAGGCTGCTGCCCCCATCCCACCCCCGCCCATTTGCCATTGGTGCCAAACATGTGGTTATGTCACCATTCTGTTTCCTGACAGAATGGTGAGAAACCACAGAATATTGCCATCATTCTACCATACCAATAAATAAGTTACCGAAAAGCCTAGAATACGCCCATACTACAGTTGGTGGCTTAACTGGAAAGATTACTCATGCTACCCAAAACACCCAATGCATGATACCAATGTCTATCTGACTGACACTGCAAAAGCAAAGAATTGTGACAAAGACAACAATGAAGGCAGACTAGACTACGAGGACCAAAAGGAGAGTTATTCTAGAGTCGCAGATCTTTGGGAAGTAATTCAACCTCGCTATGGAGTTTGGATGCGCCTTTCGCCACAATAAGACTACCGGAACCAGTAACCCTTGGGACATCATGGCACGCTTCGCCAGGTGTTGTGATGGTGGTAATGTATGAATTCATAGGAAGCTCAATGGCAGTCAGGTTTTCATCATGACGTTCTTTGCCAAGAAGACAAAGACAGAACAAAACAAAATATATAGATAATACATTCAGATTTCACTTATAGTTATTCTACTTATTCTACTTCACTTTCAGAATTATGTGATAGCAAAACAGTAAATGTGTATTCTTTCCATATTCAACGCAAGCCCCTACTAAAATTTAGGACTCTTCTATATGTACCGTGAAACAAGCTTCCTATTCATGCAATTCCTATTGCCGATTCCTCGGTAGTATAGTGGTTAGTATCCCCGCCTGTCACGCGGGAGACCGGGGTTCGATTCCCCGCCGGGGAGGCTTTTCGTCAGCTGTGGGCTATAGTGATGGTGTAATACAGTGCAAATCTTCCGACTGCGAAAAGTAATATGAAAATATAATAGAAGGCCATTGGTTTCTATAAGTGACACCAATGATAAGTGTACTCTGATTTAAGTAAGGACTATTTACAGTATTTTATACTACACAGTATATATATGTGTGTGTGTGTATAGAACTGGAAATTAATGATATCAAGTTTACAGTATATAACAACATGGATCAGTGACGCATTTGTATTCATACTTGTTAATATATATATATATATATATATATATATATATATATATATATATATATATGTTTATATACGAATATATAGGTATCTATATATATTTACACACATATATATGTGTTTGTGTATGTCTATATGTATGTATGTGTGTATGTGTGTGTATTTATGTGGCTTACATAACAATCTCTATACAATCATTCCTTCTATGGATTATACACTATTTAACTTTCCCTTCCAACCTTAAATAAAGGCTGCTTCCCCATCCCACCGCCGCCCATTTGCCATTGTTGCCAAACATGTGGTTATGTCAGCTGCTTTTCACTGACTTGTATAGTCTATGTATATAATGGCTATACTGACTATAAAATGTAGTTCCAATACATGTCATAATATCTGGAACTGACAGGTACCCACTGTAATGGAGATTGTTTTTAGCCTCTTTTTATGTAGCTTATGAGCAGACCAGAGAGAAAGTCCTGCAGCCCTTGCTCTTCAATTGGTCAAGTTCATACACTGGCGCCCCGACTCTCTTGTTTCATTTGTAAATATATGTGAATATACATTTGGGTTATGAATACAAGTCTCTTTCATTCCTCGAGTGGCTAAATCGTCCAGAGCTCATATTAAAAGAACCAAAATGGGCTAGAAAGACTATAACAAAAGAAACCCCTAATAATCACTCACCGTCACTGAATCGTCGGTAGCTCATATGTATGTATATTACAGGTATAGTTTTTATACTAAATATGTATATATATATATATATATATATATATATATATATATATATATATGTATAGATATATATCATATACGTATACACATACGTAGGCGTGACATATATAATTACATGTATACACACATGTATATATACTTTATATATATATACATACATACATGCATGCTCTATATATATACATACTGCATATATAATACATACATACATACATACATACATACATATATATATTATATATACATACTGCATATATAATACATACAACGATATATACATACATACATACAATATATTAATATATGTATATATATAGAGAGAGATGTAGAAATATTCATACATACACACCTCAATGTATATAAACACAGACAAACAAACTCACACACGTGAGGGATATATAGGCCACACGTGTGGCCTATATATCCCTCTCTGATCATTCCTTCTATGGTTGATGGGTTATACACTTTTTAACTTTCCCATCCAACCTTAAATAAAGGCTGCTTCCCCATCCCACCCCCGCCCATTTGCCATTGTTACCAAACATGTGGTTATGTCAGCTGCTGTTCCTGACAGAATAGTGAGAAACCACAGAATATTGCCATCATTCTAACAGACCAATAAATAAGTTGCCGAAAAGCCTAGAATACGCCCATACTACAGTTGGTGGCTTAACTGGAAAGATTACTCATGCTACCCAAAACATCCAGTGCATGATACCAAGGTCTATCTGACTGACACTGCAAAAGCAAAGAATTGTGACAAAGACAACAATGAAGGCAGACTAGACTATGAGGACCAGAAGGAGCGTTATTCTAGAGTCGCAGATCTTTCGGTTGTAATTCAACCTCGCTATGGAGTTTGGATGCGCCTTTCGCTACAGTAAGACTACCGAAACCAGTAACCTTTGGGACATCATGGCACGCTTCGCCAACTATTGTGATGGTGATAATGTATGAATTCATAGGAAGCTCAATGGCAGTCAGGTTTTCATCATGACGTTCTTTGCCAAGAAGACAAAAACAGAACAAAACAAAACAAAACAAATTATATAGATAATACATTCAGATTTCACATATAGTTATTCTACTTATTCTACTGCACTTTCAGAATTATGTGATAGCAAAATAGTAAATGTGTATTCATTCCATATTCAACGCAAGCCCCTACTAAAATTTAGGACTCTTCTAAATGTACCGTGAAAACAAGCTTCATATTCATGCTATAAATAAATGCCGATTCCTCGGTAGTATAGTGGTTAGTATCCCCGCCTGTCACGCGGGAGACCGGGGTTCGATTCCCCGCCGGGGAGGCTTTTCGTCAGCTGTAGGCTATGGTGGTGGGGTAATGCAGTGCAAATCTTCCGACTGCGAAAAGTAATATGAAAATATAATAGAAGGCCATTGGTTTCTATAAGTGACACCAATGATAAGTGTACTCTGATTTAAGTAAGGACTATTTACAGTATTTTATACTACACAGTATATATATGTGTGTGTGTATAGAACTGGAAATTAATGATATCAAGTTTACAGTATATAACAACATGGATCATGTGACGCATTTGTATTCATACTTGTTATATACTTTATATATACACATATATAGATATATACACATACAAATATATACACATATGCATACAAATATATATATGTATATCTATGCATATAGAGGTATGTATGTATATGTATGTTTATATATATATATATATATATATATATATATATATATATGTTTATATACGAATATATAGGTATCTATATATATTTACACACATATATATGTGTTTGTGTATGTGTATATGTATGTATGTGTGTATGTGTGTGTATTTATGTGGCTTACATAACAATCTCTATACAATCATTCCTTCTATGGATGATGGGTTATACACTATTTAACTTTCCCTTCCAACCTTAAATAAAGGCTGCTTCCCCATCCCACCGCCGCCCATTTGCCATTGTTGCCAAACATGTGGTTATGTCAGCTGCTTTTCACTGACTTGTATAGTCTATGTATATAATGGCTATACTGACTGTAAAATGTAGTTCCAATACATGTCATGATATCTGGAACTGACAAGTACCCACTGTAATGGAGATTGTTTTTAGCCTCTTTTTATGTAGCTTATGAGCAGACCAGAGAGAAAATCCTGCAGCCCTTGCTCTTCAATTTCATACACTGACGCCTCGAATCTCTTGTTTCATTTGTAAATATATGTGAATATACATTTGGGTTATGAATGCAAGTCTCTTTTATTCCTCGAGTGGCTAAATTGTCCAGAGCTCATATTAAAAGAACCAAAATGGGCTAGTAAGACTATAACAAAAGAAACCCCTAATAATCACTCACCGTCACTGAATCGTCGGTAGCTCATATGTATGTATATTACAGGTATAGTTTTTATACTAAATATGTATATATATATATATATATATATATATATATATATATATATGTGTGTGTGTGTATAGATATATATCATATACGTATACACATACGTAGGCGTGACATATATAATTACATGTATACACACATGTATATATACTTTATATATATATACATACATACATGCATGCTTTATATATATACATACTGCATATATAATACATACATACATACATACATATATATATTATATATACATACTGCATATATAATACATACAACGATACATACATACATACATACATATATATTATATATATATGTATATATATAGAGAGAGATGTAGATATATTCATACATACACACCTCAATGTATATAAACACAGACAAACTCACACACGTGAGGGATATATAGGCCACACGTGTGGCCTATATATCCCTCTCTGATCATTCCTTCTATGGTTGATGGGTTATACACTTTTTAACCTTCCCTTCCAACCTTAAATAAAGGCTGCTTCCCCATCCCACCCCCACCCATTTGCCATTGTTGCCAAACATGTGGTTATGCAGTTGCTGTACCTGACAGAATGGTGAGAAACCACAGAATATTGCTATCATTCTAACAGACCAATAAATAAGTTGCCGAAAAGCCTAGAATACGCCCATACTACAGTTGGTGGCTTAACTGGAAAGATTACTCATGCTACCCAAAACATCCAGTGCATGATACCAAGGTCTATCTGACTGACACTGCAAAAGCAAAGAATTGAGACAAAGACAACAATGAAGGCAGACTAGACTACGAGGACCAGAAGGAGCGTTATTCTAGAGTCGCAGATCTTTCGGTAGTAATTCAACCTCGCTATGGAGTTTGGATGCGTCTTTCGCTACAGTAAGACTACCGAAACCAGTAACCCTTGGGACATCATGGCACGCTTCGCCAACTATTGTGATGGTAATAATGTATGAATTCATAGGAAGCTCATTGGCAGTCAGGTTTTCATCATGAGGTTCTTTGCCAAGAAGACAAAAACAGAACAAAACAAACAAAATATATAGATAATACATTCAGACTTCACATATAGTTATTCTACTTATTCTACTGCACTTTCAGAATTATGTGATAGCAAAACAGTAAATGTGTATTCATTCCATATTCAACACAAGCCCCTACTAAAACTTAGGACTCTTCTAAATGTACCGTGAAAACAAGCTTCCTATTCATGCAGTTATTAAATGCCGATTCCTCGGTAGTATAGTGGTTAGTATCCCCGCCTGTCACGCGGGAGACCGGGGTTCGATTCCCCGCCGGGGAGGCTTTTCGTCGGCTGTAGGCTATAGTGGTGGGGTAATGCAGTGCAAATCTTCCGACTGCGAAAAGTAATATGA
>NC_051394.1:47115277-47125277 GCF_015228065.2 Penaeus monodon
CATTTCCAGTGTTACTTTCATAAGTGTCAGCCTTATCATGTTCTTCCCCTTATAATGCAAAATTCTAATTTCATTGTTCTAGATAAAAGCTTAGATCGGGTTTGTGGATATCAAAGCATCCCGCAATAGAGTGGGGGCTACTTAGTCGGAGAAGGATACTCTCAGGATAATAAGGAATGTTCCCCATCTCATTAGTATTTTTTACAGGTGATAGTCCCTATACCTTATACAAAACCAAAAATAGTTGTATGCAACGGTTAAAGAACTAACCAGCTTTAAGGAGCACATTTTTACATGTTCTTACTCATGTCGTAAGTATTACCGTCGACACAGTTATTAAGTATTGAAAACGTGAAAGTTACATAACACATTACCCCCCCCCCCCACAAAAAAAAACAAACAAAAAAAAACAACGATCTGTAAACATCCTGATGGGGAGTAAAAACATTTAGATTTAAAACGTTCAATTTTCCATTTCCTATGACTCTGACTTTTGCATAGGCCTGTATCGACAGTCTGCATACGTCCACTCTCTTAACCATGTATCCATGCTGAAAATACACCGGATGTTTTATGATCATGATGTGCTATAAAAACACAAGAGTTTGATTAAAGGTTCATTACTATGTGTTACGTAAAGCAAAAAGATCACCTGCCGAATATATATATATATATATATATATATATATATATATATATATATATATATATATATATATATATATATGTTAAGGAAACTTTTTACCTGTAGTTGTTAAGCACAAGATTTATACGTAATTTATGCAAACTCTAGATTTATTTATCAATGGTCAGCTCACAAAATATTAACCAACTTTATGCAAATTATTACATCACATTCCAATGGTTGTTTACATTGATATTAATCATTTAGCATTAAAATTCACAAACAGATAAATGTCAGTTTCTAATAGACAGATCAAATAGATCAAAAGAAAACAATACAAAATATATATCCTGCCATGAATCCTTCTAAAAGAAGTACACATTCAGTCAATTTTGGTTGCATATGTGATTATCTATTGTGTTCTTCACTTACGAAAGGACGAATCATTTACTCGATACCGAGATTCAGTTCAGCTCTAAGTCAAACGTAGGTTCCGGCATATGGCATCACCAAGTAAATTAGATAAAAATATATGTTAACTTTCGTTGCACTCACATTTTCCCGTTAAAAGTTAATACATATCAATTACCAATTTCTAGATCACTTGTCAAGCATAATGCCAAAACCTCTTAAACCTCGTGCATTTAACCATCTATTCTTAAACCGGTCTATCCATCTCCTATCAGTACCAGAATGTCAGGAATCTATTCTAGTTAGTAGACCTTTCATGGGTAATACACTAACTGATTTCCCTCCCTGTCATGTGAAACACAGCAGTTCGGTTTCCCTAATACCTTGGTAATATTTTTAAAAAATGTCACCACCTATCAGACCAAGTTTACATGCCAATTCCTCGGTAGTATAGTGGTTAGTATCCCCGCCTGTCACGCGGGAGACCGGGGTTCGATTCCCCGCCGGGGAGGCTTTTCTCTACGAACACTGCAACAACTAAAGTGGTTTCTCTACAACCATTGCAATAAGAAATGTGGTAACGGAAGGCCATCCTTATCTAGGGTGCCGACTTGGCTTTTGTGGAATATATATTCAATTGTTACAGAGTACCATTCTATGCATCTCGAAATTGAGCTTGGCGATTACTTTAATACTAAATGCATGTAATCTGTAGACAGGGATATTGATATACATATGGGTAAATAGATATTTTGCCTTATGATTTATCAATAATACTTCAAGTTCTTTATTTTATTCTATTTTTCCCCCGATTCTATCTAGACTTAACTTATCCTGCTGCTGCAGGATAAGTTTAGCCGAGGAAAATTCACACAGATTATCTATGGACATAAAGTGAGTTCTTTTTCTTTTTTACATTGTTTTCTACACATTGCCTGTACTTGCTTGAAATCTGATCATATATCATTATTTTGGCCAGCATATGTAACGATGCATGGGAGTGATATTACCAATTTCCAGTAATAATAGACAGTTGATGTGCATGATTTTTTTTTCTTGATCTTTTTTCTTTCACATGATATTCACTTTTATATGGAACGTCATAATATATATTGTTGAGATCTCGTGCTCGGGTGTTTCTAAGTATGCATGCAAGGTAATAATAGGTAACTGTCACCTAGTGGCAGTCTTGGGTTCATTACATTTTACATTATACTACAGTTATGATGTTAGCATAACCATTACTTGCATGAATTGTAACTTAATTATTAAACACGTTACTCCCTCGGAAAAGTAACAAGTTATATTTACAGTTAATTCTGAGGTACTAAATTAATAAATTCATATTGTATCTTCCGCATCGTATTTTTGTTGTTGCTTTAATATTGAGTACACACACACACACACACACACACACACACACACACACACACACACACACACACACACACACACACACACACACACACACACACACACACACACACACACACACACACACATCACACACAACACATCACAGACACACATACACACACAAGCACACACACACACAACGCACACACATCACTCACACAACACAATTAATTAGAATTTAAGGATATATTTATATATAAGGTAAAATTCTTAAAAAGTATGTCTACTACTATTATGAGAAAAATAATCAAATTACAGAATTTCATTAAGATAAAGATGTTGCATTAAAGAAAAAAAAATGGTTTTCGAAATGAGAATCTAGAAGGTTTGTTCGCTTAATCGTACGTTGTCTTTCCTAATAGAGAAAAATCGCCTTCATCAGCAGTAATGTTGATGTTGCTGTTGCAAACTTCTGACGGTGACTGTTCACAAATGGTAGTTATTTCCGTTTGTCAAAAAAATTAACAGCATTACCACATCGTCAAAAAATGCGTTATATAACACACCGTTACTCTTAAGCTGGTAGGTATATGGACAACATGACAAGGTGATTTCTTTACACGTTTTAAACTCTACTGACCGATTTATATTCGGATACAGAACATCCACAGAATGTATGATGTAAAAAATAAAAGAAATGAGAAAAGGCACACATAACAGCTGTATGCTTAAGATTAAGGGGAAAAAAGGAAAAAACTTAGAACATTGTAGCCTGCAAATTATATGTTTGCATGGACATTTATCGGTAGATATTCTACATTAATGCCTCTCATTTAATGGCAGTATTTCTAACAAGCTTTTAGCATTTACTGAGAAAACGTGCATGTGACAGACCTTTAAACGCAGCAAAAGGCCTCCCCGGCGGGGAATCGAACCCCGGTCTCCCGCGTGACAGGCGGGGATACTAACCACTATACTACCGAGGAATCGGCACACGAAAAGGTTCATTTACTGATCATGTTGTGATAAGATCACCTCCCCCCCCCTTTCCCACTCTTTATATCACTCAATTTAATACGCAAATGAAGTATTTAGGTATGACCCTATATAAACATTTTGCTTCAGATTTGATAACCATTCAAGATTTACTATTCTATTTTACCTCTCAGTGTCTGTTCCTCAGCGTGAGCGGGTACAACAAAATGCACTAATAGATTAATGAAATCTGACAAGAATCCAAGTGTTACCGTATCTTCATCCTTCAGAAGGGCTACTAGTCATTTTGGCACAGGCGAAAAACACATGCAGGGAACCAAGGAAATTTTCGCACTAACACAACGCTTTAGCAAAAGAAAGTAATAATGTCAAGGTGAATGCACATAGCTTTAAGATAGAAGAGACCCAAGAATGAAATCTAGAAGCTAACGACTTGCATGAAGACAAATAACATTCGAGAAGAGACATGTCCATAAAAAAAAATTACAAAGAAGAATGATATAAAGCGAGATGGGACAGCCGATACATGGCATACGGGAAAAAACTGAAAACGGTAAGAATATAATAGCGCGTTATAAGAGAGAGACGCAAGAAAAAAAGAACGAGAAATTGAAAAAATAAGTATATATATATATATATATATGTATATATATATATATATATATATATATATATATATATATATATATATATATATATATATGCATGTATGTGTGTGTGTGTGTACATGCATGTATGTATGTATGTGTATGTGTATGTGTTGTGTGTGTGTGTGTGTGTGTGTGTGTGTGTGTGTGTGTGCATGCATGTATGTATGAATGTGTTGTGTATGTGTATGTGTATGTGTGTGTGTGTGTGTGTGTGTGTGTGTGTGTGTGTGTGTTTTGTGTGGTGTTGCTGATGTATGTGTGTGTGTGTGTGTGTGTGTGTGTGTGGTTCGTGTTCAAGTTAAGACTTCGTCCTACCTACCTGTTCCTTCGTTTTTGTAAGCCAGAAGTAGGCGCTTATGATGATTGAATAAATGCTATGTCATGTTTGTGTTTACCACGCCTTTCAGTCTATCTTAACGCCTTAACCTGTCGCTTTACTCGTTTTAAGTACAGAAAATCTATAGTGATTTCCACAATAAATATGCATAGTTCTGATAGGATATTTTAATTTTGCTAAGTCATGCTTACGTTGGGCTTGGGTTTGGTGTAGCTAGGCTAGAATCATTTGTATACACTTTCTACACTAAACTATTCACATACTTAATTGCTTTTAAGAGCTACACCAATATTCCTGGATATATTGTTATGATATGATTAGATATTTGTTTCGGACAAGAAATATTTCTTAATGGGTTGCGGTCTCTGGGTGAACGTAAACAGCACATTTTTTTCGTACCTTTTCATAGAATCATGCATTTGTCCATGACATCTAACTCTTTACTTGTTCGAGCCAACATTCTCAGGATGTTTTATGAGTGTGATATAAATTCAAAAGTTCAAGACCTTGCTTTCGGCCACACTCCACGGTTAGAAGGTAAAACGCCTTTCACCCGGGGTACTACTGCTGTGTGTGTTTCTGCTCCCCAGGACCTGCTTAAAACAAGTCGCTTCATCAGCAGCAGTCACTGAATATGTGGGAATAAGCTGGGTGCGTTATACGGCTAACAGGTAAACATTAAAGACACTTTTAGCTGTTTGTGATATGTGTGAACGACCTTACGCGCATGTGGTAAAGAATGAACTACCGTAAAATTTTATTGATAAAAGAAAAAAACTGAAGGAAGCCCGTCTTTATGGTTATATTGTATATGGTTTTTATCCATCCAGATATATCCTATGGATGATCTTAGAGTTATCAACGAGAAAATATTAACCTGCAGATAAGCTTTTCAATGAAAATTGGAGTGACAGATTAACACTTGTCAATTTCATGATATGCTACCATAAAGAAACAGTATTGGACAACGCGAATTTGCCTTATACCACATGTAAACGGTAGCCTTTGAAAGAAAACAAATGGCCTCGATTACAGTCATACCCATTCTACACAAACAAAAACAGCAGCTTGAACGACTTCTGCCACGGAATAATGGCCATGCATTTCAAGGGAAGGTAAGCACTGCGGTTTTACGACACGGATCTCTACCTAACTGGAGGCAATTTTAACGACGTCGAAAGGTGAGTGTCATTATAGATACCACCCAAAAGAACGAGGGCGTAAGAAAACAGCTGACAGGGAATTAGAAAACCGTACATCGTGGTTTTTATGACGTGAAACCTAGAGCTGGTACAGATATTATTGTTGTCATTACCATCTTTATTATCTACTTCTCTGTTTTAATCATTACTACTATCACAAAAACTACCACTACTACTACAACTACAACTGCTACTTATTACTATTACAATTATAACTGCAATTACATATACATCACAACTGCAGCTATTACTACTACCACTACCACTACTACCATTACCATTACACCTACAACTACAAATACAAGAACTACTACTACTACTTTTACTACTACTACTGCATTACTATCACTGGTGTTACCTATCTTTTTCTAAGTTTAATCTGTTGTTTGCAGTCATTACTTCTGCCAAGTACCCTGTCTGCGTCCCGTGCCAAAATATCCTGAGGTAATTGCATGCTTTCTGATCCCGTGCCAAAATCTCGGTATAAGTGTAAAACAAATTATGTAACTACATTATCTATCTATCTATCTGTCTATATATATATATATTTTTTTTTTTTCTCTTCTTTGAAAGATATTAAGGTAGTAATTTACTCATATTATGTATCTACATTATCTATCTATTTTTCTATCTATCTATCTATCTATCTATATATATTTATTTATTTTTATTTTTCTCTTCTCTGAAAAATATTAAGGTAGCAAGATTATTATCGATACGAACATTTAAAGAATCATTGGTCAAAGTCATGGGATCTAGACTTTAAGCACCACGCTATTTTTAGATGTCCTTGACAATTAAGGATTTTGACAATTAAAAATCCCGTCTGAATCATTATGAAAGGCTTTAAGATTGCAGTATTATCACTGTGTAAATAATGCTATATGAGGAACGATGTATAGCGCTACACTTAATAAGATGATCATGAAGATGATTAAGGAAATTACTTTTTTTATATAGCTGGGCTGGCTCTCCAAGTTAAGATTTGCTACTTCCTTTAAATGTCAATATTTTGTAACCACCACTTAGGTTGAAATGCGGCCTATATTTAGACATGTTAGTATACTTTAACTCTAAACTAATGTCATCATACAATGCCGATTCCTCGGTAGTATAGTGGTTAGTATCCCCGCCTGTCACGCGGGAGACCGGGGTTCGATTCCCCGCCGGGGAGGCCTTTTGTGTATATTTGCATTGCAGTATCTAGGATTGCAGTATCTGGCGCCAGGCTGTTAAAGTGTCGGCTCTAAGCATGCCATCTCCCAAAGTGGTCAGATACAAATGTAGTTATTAGTATATATATATATATATATATATATATATATATATATATATATATATATATATATATATATATATATTACATTTTGATTCAGTCAAGAGCATGCCCTAACGAAAAGGACGAAATTTAAACATCAAAATATGAGCAATGAACTAGGTGGAGGATTTATTTTCAAGGTTATAGTGATTCGAAAATTCTGTTATCACATAATTCAACAGACGCCCTTGTCAGTATTGTATACCGAATAAAGGATTGCATGCAGGATTGTTAAGAAACACCAAACTTTAAAGGCCTTGATTTACGATTCATTTTGGTATATGCCCTGTTTCATCTATTCCGCATGTAACATCATCACATCAAACATCATTTTGCGGTGTCGGACGTCTGCTGTGTCATCACACTTCCTCGCACGAGCCACAGGGCAGTGGGTGGTACTCTTGCAGATAAAGCAGGACATTCACCCGACTGTAAAGTGATCATGCATATTCAGCAAGCAGACAAAAAGCATAAAGGAAGCCACATACATCATGATGAAGAAAACCGAATCTAACAGGTCATAGAAATGTGCATCAGACCGGGTAATCCTGTTATTAAAGTAGATATTAAAAGCATTAGGAACTGGTACAGTCGCATGTTAAGTGCTTGCATGCAATTAATCGTTGTTTTGATATTAGCACCTTCGGAATTTTGTAATGGAAGACTATCCTCGTTTTATGAAACTTATATAATTACGTAAAATTACTCTGAAGGCTATATTAAAGATGGTTATTATGTCCATATTGCGTCCAAGTAAAATCCCTTCCCGGGTATACGGTACTAGACAAAACCCAGTTTCGTTAAGCACATTTATTATAACCTCCACTTCAAGTTCTGGTTTACAAGAATTATGTTGATCTATCAGAATAATATTTGAGACCTAAACAGAACTCGTTCAACTGTTGCTGCATCACGATAGATACTGACCTTTTCAACGGTCAGTGTACACGGAAGCAAATCCACAACAGCGGTGTCAAGTGACGTGCGAATAATGTTCGGTTTTCACATAATGAAAAAAAAGAAAAAAAATCAAACGATAACAGTGGTAAGGAACTTATATATATATATATATATATATATATATATATATATATATATATATATATATATATATATATATATATATATATATATATATATAATATATTATAATATATATATATATATATATATTATATTATATATATATTATATATAATATATATTATATATATGTATATATATATATATATATATATATATATATATATATATATATATGTTCATGTTTATGTTTATACACACACACGCATGTTTATATATGTATAAGTACAGTGTGCAAACATATATGTGCACACACATATTCTTTTTGGTTGTCTGCCGCGTGACAGGTTCAGCGCCTCATACGCCATCCATCCCGGTCTTCAGCCCTGCCCTTGATCTCTCCGTATGTTTCTGTTCTGCCGTCTTCTTTCTTTCGCCGGTGATCTAGCAACGTCATGCTCCTCCTTCTTCTGCCCTTTTTGCCGATTAGCCTCCCTTCGATGACATCCCTTAGCAGTCCCTGGCGCCTCATAACGTGATCGATCCACTTCTTCTGCCGGTCTCTACAGTCCTTCGCGATACTTCCTCATTTATCGCTCTTTCTGTCCAACTTATCTTCTTCAGTCTTCTCCAAAAGCACATCTCTGCACTTTTCCATTTCCTGATATCTTCCTTTTTCAGTGCCCACGACTCTGACCCGTAAAAAAGTACACTCCACACCAAGGTCTTAATCATCCTCTTTTTCAACCTTATATTGAACTTCTTCGTTAGCAGCTCTCTTCTCGAGTTAAAGGCAACCTTTGCTACCCAATCCGTGATCTTATCTCTGTATTGCAATAGCCGTTGCTTGTCAAAATACTCCCGAGGTATTTGAAGCTTTTCACTTCTTCCAGATCTTTATCGTTCAGTTTGATCGTGACACCACCTTCGCTGTTCTTGTTGATCCTCATCACCTTCGTTTTCTTTACGTTAATTCTCATTCCAAAATCCTCAACATTTAGACGGTCCGTTATTTCTTTTAACCCCTTCTCTGAATCTGCTACCATGGCCTGGTCATCCGCAAATCGCACTGTTTTTATCAGCTGTCCGCCAATTTTCACTCCCTCTTCACAATTATCCATTGATGTTCTGTCCATTACTTCCGCAAATGCATTGGAAAGAGAAGGTGACATCAGACCCCCCTGACGCACCCCTCTACCTGCTCTACTGCTTGCTGCATATATAATTCGTTAATCAATCTTCTATCTCTCCAATCCACACAATTTTTTTGGAGGATTTCCATAATTTTTTCCTAATTGACTCGGTCAAAAGCTTTCTCAAAGTCCACGAACGATACATATAATTCGTGATTTTGCTCAGTACTTCGTTCTGCCAGGATTCTCATCACCGATATCGCTTCTCTTGCTCCACGTCCTTTTATAAAGCCAAATTGATCTTGCCCAATTGCATGTTATTTTGTTCTCCAATCTTCTTTTCAGAATCTTGAGTATTATCTTTGATGAATGCGATATTAAGCTAATTGTTCTGTGATCACATTTCATAGCCGCTGGTTTCTCCTCCAACGTTGCCATCGCTCTTAACAAAGTCTCCGGCCATTTTCCTTCCAAATACATCTGCTGGCACAGCAGCACTATCTCATCTAATGCAGTGCCCTTTAATTAAATTCTTTAACAGTCTATTGTCTGTTCCTTCTGCCTTCTCTGTTTTTAGTACTTCAGTCTCTTTTAATACTTTTAATACCGTTCTCATGATGTTTCGTCCGATTTCGTACTTATTAACTTATCTGATTCCTCTTATACAGAGAACTATGTTGGTCTTCCATCCTTGTTGTACAGCATTTCTATATATTTACACACACACACACACATGTATGTTTGTGAGTGTGTCTGTGTGTGAGTATACATACATACATACACACACACACACACACACACACACTCACACACACACACACACACACACACACACACACACACACACACACACACACACACACACACACACACACACACACACATATATATATATATATATATATATATATATATATAATATATATATATATATATATTTGTGTGTGTG
>NC_051394.1:47137777-47147777 GCF_015228065.2 Penaeus monodon
TACCAGAATGTAAACAGCTACACGTATATATATGGTACTTAATTGCGCAGAAACCCCCCTATACCCCGAAATCTTGGCTTCGATAGTTGGGTAACACGTATAATGCCTCAAAAGCAAGGGAAAGTATGAACTAACTATGTTGTATATTGTGAAAAATATGCGGAGTCTGCTGTATATATTCCTCACATACGTCAACCTTTGGAAGGCTGCCACCCCTCAATGTTCTCCCGGAAAGAAGAACGTCCTCTAGGTTTACAGGGCAGAATAGAGCGTAAAAATTAACCTGTTAATGCCCTCTGCTTGTGCAGTAATCCATGTGCATAGCATAACTTGAGGAGAGCCTCATGGTTACTGCATCTCCCCCGCAGAAAGTCGCACAGCGACCTGGGGCGTCTTCACACGCTATCATACTGATGATCCGGGTTTTGCTAATTAAAGCTAAGCGTAAGTGGGGTGCCTGCTAGAAGTGCTGCCGTTGCTCCATTGGCAAAGCCGGTGTTCTTTTGACTGTTGACCCCATTCAAAATCCCTTCCTCAGGAAAGAATCGTTTTACCTCTATTGATCTCTCAACCCAATAGATGGTACTGCACATAACACATGCTTATTATGAGACAACAATGCCATCTGTTGTCAGAAAGTGGGATTCAATACTCTGCCTCCCCATTCTTCTTTTCGTTTCTTCTCATTGCTGCTTTCATCGCCGTCACTTCTGAATATACGCTGGGAATGAGGAGTGTCTTCCTGTCCTTGTGAAATGCGCATTCAGGTGTTGTGTGCTAACAGTAGGTCTAGATGTCTTAGTCGAAGCAGGGGGAGGCTCTCCTGTGTGTACAGTACCTCTTCTTAACAGCCGTACGCACCATCCTGCCGTGAACAACTGGAGGGCGCTTGTCATCAAGGGCGGGAGTTGGGAGGGGGCGGGCGTCGAATTTGTTGACCTTCGACTTGGTTCTTCAGAGTCACCTATTAACCCGCAGTATCCCTAATATACTTCATGCCCTCCCTTAGTATCAGGGTTAAGATTATAAGGTATTAAAGGGGGGTGTTGAAAGGAATCCAACAAGTCTACTATCACCGCGTAAGTATGTCGTTGATATATATATATATATATATATATATATATATATATATATATATATATATATATATATATATATATATATATATATATATATATATATATAAAGGCGTTAGGATACACATACGATATTAAACATCCTTACCCCCCCAAAAAAAAACAAAAACAAAAAAAAAGAAAAAACGAGGTCAGTATGGGATGTGCACAGATGATTGTTATATATCTTAAAGTCATGCCTTCTGGATTTTTAACATATTCGTTTATATTTTGTATGTTAATATATATTTACATATTAAATTTCAAGAATATTATTTTCTGTTGTCTGCTAATTGCGGTGCATTTGTGACAAAGCCTATGTCCATAGTGTCAATATTTGATAATGTTTATTTAGATGCAAATAAACATCAAAAGCTGTCGTGTTGCGTAGAGTTGAGAAGGGCGTGTTTGAGTAAAACTTGATTCAGACATTTTCCTTTTGTGTTATGTATTTATGATTCAAATTACCATAATAATAAGTGATTTTGAAATCCAGTGTTAATCAGATCGTTACCTATGACGGTTAAATGTGATTAAGAAAATAACTTTGTGGATGATATCCTGTGTGATAACCATCGATAAATCCTGTATTCGGTATCTGTTGCTCATAACAATGATGAACTCCATTGTATTATTAATAGATAATGAACACAATAACCGCAATAAAGTGATGAAATTCTATGATGAAACCCTCCATGACGAAATATATATAGAAACAGGAAATGTATTGGTTCTGTTTAAAGAATTACATATATAACAGTTATAGTCCGAATATATGAAAAGTTCTTTTTTTTTAAGCTTGATTTAAAAGAAATTACAGGTTGTAATACATATTTGATGAAATTTGCTTCCCCATCGAATCATATTATAATAAAAACCTAAATAAAAGAAAGTACAGATGGATTTACCATAGTCGGCGCTGTAAAATATCCATCCGTTTTCTGTATTGTACGCACGTGCATTGCGTGGCGTCAGCGTCTCGTCCATCATATCCTTTGGGAAAGATACTTTCCTTTCTTTCCTTTTATCGTTACGTCTTATTATTTTTTCTACTACTACTTCTACAACTGCCGCCGCCGCTATTAATATTATATCATGTTAGTTTGCTGTTTTACTCAAAATCATTGTTAACGGATTATCGTATCTTGATATATTAAAGAAATGAAAGACTATGGAAGCTAGCATTGTGCATTATATATTATTTATAGAACATTTTCTGCTGCACATTCAAAATATAGCAATAGGGTGGGGCTTGGAAAGATGTTTTTCAGTTCATAAAGTGATGTTTGTGGATTTACAGAATGGTTAATGGTCAAAATTAATAGATGTGCTAGACACCAGAGGCCATACGAAATTATGATAAAGTATTGTGGCAAAAATTAGTTAACGATTAGTATAAGTGGACAGGAGATGAAACAGAGAAGGAAAAGGAAAGGAGGAGAAGAAAGGACCATGCAAAATTAGTTCGAGGTAGGGGTGATCGCTACATTGGGCCTCATTCCCCGTCTCCTACCCCCCCTCCCCTCACACACGACTACAACGAGCAAGGAATTGGGGATGGGGGGGGGGTGCTGCAATGAACAATGGTGAAACAAATTTTCTCACTGATATCCAGAGCGAGTATAATTTCGCCGTATTTTCGGTCACAGGATATGTGGGTATACAAATAGATCATAGAACTATTTTTCTCTTTGTGCACGCACACGTATTTTGTATTGAATATTCCTTTTCACCAGGGGCGTCACTTCATGTTATGAGTTGGGGGGGTGACGGGTAAATTTGCCCTGAAAAAATATTGTTTGCCCTGCAAATCACGAAAAAGAAAATGCTCACTAGCTCTTTATAAGTAGCCCGGAATGGAACATCAACCAGTATTATATATCGTATTATTGGTAGAAAATTACAAATTATAAATACCAGAAAATTTGCCCTGCAGAACTAGATTTTGCCCTGCAAAAAGAGGCTTTTTAAAGAGTTGGGGGGGTGAAACCCCCCATACCCCCCCTTAAGTGACGCCCCTGCTTTTCACATAGCTACGTTACATATATAGGATAAATCACTCACACCTACACAGATACACGCGTGGAGTGATTTTATTAAACTGTACTGTACACTTACTATACGTTGTACAAAGAGAACAATGAAAGTGCAAATCCTTATTTAGTGCAGAATATTGATAATATAAAGTTATAAGATTCCGCTTTTTCTGTGTTATTGTCTGATATGGATCTAACATTGACTGGAGTAAAGAGGTAAATATGGAAGCACATGCAGCCAATGGGGGTAAAATACGGAATACGTGTTGAGAATCAATAGCCTGTTAGGTGGTGGTGGTGGTGAATATCAACATTTGTAAAGAAAAGGATTGAAGTCAACAGAAAAGCGGGCAGATCGGATACGGCGAAGGATGGAAGTAGCATACAAAAGAAAAAATATATAGAAGGAAAGATGAATGGTAGTGATGTATTGTAAAGACACGGAGATGCCCGAAATGCTAAGTGAGGTAAATGAAATAGCGTAAATGAGGAATAAAGCGATGAGTGATGCTACTCCTTTTACACAGGTGACAGATGGAAATGTCAGTTTTAGGTAATATGGAAATTCATTAAGGAACTTCTAGAATGGGCTTTGAGGACGGAACACAAAATGGAGGAATAGAACCAAATGAAATAACTAACGGATGGGGGAGATGTTTTCTGATGTGTTATGGAATTTGATTCAGAAAAATGACCAACAAGGAAAGATGCCCAATGAGTGGGGAGATCTTATCAGTGCTATTAACGAAGAAAAGGAAAACATCTATGAATGTAGAAAGTCTCGCAGAATTAAACCGGTGTCCCAAACGATAAGAATATGAGAGAGAATCATTGAAATTAGAAAGAGAACGGAAACCAGTTGCAGAAAAAACATTTAGTTTTGTGCCTGAAAAAGGGAACCACCACTGCACACTCGTGAATAAACATCAAGAGGAGAGAAATGCATTAGGACTTTATACATATAGACAGTATACGACAGGGTGCTAAGGTAAGGAGTTTGAAGATATTTGAGAGAGAGAGAGAGAGAGAGAGAGAGAGAGAGAGAGAGAGAGAGAGAGAGAGAGAGAGAGAGAGAGAGAGAGAGAGAGAGAGCGTGTGTGTGCGTGCGCGCGTGTGCGTGTGCATGTGTGTTTGTGAGTGTGAAAAAAAATCTATTACGCGTGAAGTTATTCATTCTCACTCATGACTTTTCCTACAGTAAGTAAAGATGAACTCCGATGACCCAAATTAGAATTAGCGTGGGTTTAAAAATAATAAGACTAATTAGGGTAGGGCTTATATTAGAATTAATGTGGGCTTAAGGGTGGTAGGGATAAGTTAGCACTAGTGTGGCTGTAAAACAGGGCAGTTCTCTAATTTGGGTAGAAATACACCAAGGAACTGCATTGAACCCTTATCTTTTCGGCATCAATACGGAGAGAAAAGGTCAGAGGTGCGTGTTGGTTGGCGATGACACTGGGCTTTGAAACGTCATCAGGGAAAAAAAGCTGGAGAGTATGATTAAACGTAGCAGAAAGGCCCAGAAGTTTAAGTTTTTAAGTTTAAGTTTGGTTTTGATTCCATTTGTTACAATGGATATTCTTGGTGTCTGCTTGATTTAGTATAAAAGTCACTAGAGATAGAACCAATTATCTAAACTTTAACGTGGAGGGAAATAAAGCATATTTAGCGAGAATCATAAATATATTAAATAGATTAATAGGGAATAAGACACACACGCGTACACGTACACCTACACACGCACGCAAAGTTTTTATTGATAAAGGAAGTATTTGATTGCAACTTAAACGTACGTTACCATATTTTGAAAAGTATGAATAATAGTAATAAATAAGGAGGTTAATATTATGGTAGTTTTCATCCTCGGTAGTATAGTGGTTAGTATCCCCGACTGTCACGCGGGAGACCGGGGATCGATTTCCCGCCTGGGAGGCCTTGTTCTTCCTTCGACCAGAAGGGCGCTAACTTGTAGAAAGGGAAAGGAAACTATTGTTTTTTCAAACAGTGACAGGCTTACACTTTTTCAATTAGAATATATTTAAGGTTTTATTCATACCATAACTTCAGGGAGCCATTGCATACAATATTTTATACATACATATACAGTACATACATAAGTACATATGTGTGTGTGTGTGTGTGTGTTTAGAGCAATTTGGTAGGGAAATGAAAACAATTCAAATACGATGATTTTTAATGACAAGTCACGGTCACATATGAAATATGATAACATAGTAAGAAATCACTATCAATGATTATCACACATGATTTAGTCATAACCGGGGTGCGTGCATATAAAGGCAACGAGGACTATATCCTGGTACATATTCTTTATCACATTATATCACTAACACTGATTTCACATAAATTTGGCTCATCAATGGACTAAACAAAATACACTGTGTTTATTTAACATAAACGAAATTCCAACAAGGAGTATATTCAAGACTATAAATTTGTTTCTTCTTAAAGCATCACGTTAACGCTAATTTGGAACACGACAACTTTTTTCAGAGAAGCGCCAAGAAGGATACGTGATCTGACTACATAACGGCAATATTCCAATCTCAAATGCCTTATTAACTTATTTTGAGATTTTATAGCTTTTATGGCTCTCTCTTTTACCCTTCGTCATATATATATATATATATATATATATATATATATATATATATATATATATTATATATATATATATATAATTTATTTATTTATTATTTTTTTTAATAGCCATTTATTCCACTACAGGGCATAGGCCTCCCTCAATTCACACACACACACACACACACACACACACACACACACACACACACACACACACACACACACACACACACAATATATATATATATATATATATAATATATATATATATATATATATATATATATATAACTGTTATATGCATATCTATCATAATAGTCTTCTATCTCTTATATATAACGATAGATATGCATTAATATATATATATATATATATATATATATATATATATATATATATATATATATATATATATATATATATATATATATATATATATATATAATATATATATATATATATATATATATATATATATATATTATACATACAATATGCCGCGACAGTCGTAAAAATGCCTGCGCTCAGACTGCTGGCTCGAGCTCGGTCTCACGGCGAGAAAACGACATTTGAGAAGTCAAACGCAGGTGTCATAGTCGCTGCCCTGGCACAAACGTTAGTGCGCCCAACCGCGGTTGATTAAGAAAGGCGTCCATTCAGGCAAGGGTTATATAACCTCTTAATGGTGAATTGAGAGAGGCCTATATCCTGCAGTGGAATAAATGGCTCCTGAAAAAAATGTGTATATATATACACACTTATATATATATATATATATATATATATATGTATATATATGTGTAAATGTATATACACACACATTATCTATCTATCTATCGGTCTATTTACACACACACACACAGATATATATATATATATATATATATATATATATATATATATATATATATATATATATATATATATATAATGGATACCAGACATTCTGTTATTAAATTATTCAATACTTATGTCTTCATACTCATTTATCATTAATCATAGCTATCATTTTATTTTATATTCCCCTCGAAAATATTGTTTATCAACATGCAAACACGTACGAGTATCACCAGACCTTTTGTTTCTCACTTTTTTCTTTGTCTCATTTCACTCTAGGGATACTCGCCCTCTAAAGGCTGAACTCTGTTTCTCCCCAAAAGAGATCTAAAACTTTTTCTAAAGTCGGGGGATATCGTGGCATACAGCACTGGCTGGATGATGTGGCTGAGAAGAAGACTCACAGCACATACCTTCGTGAGTAAATGTTCCAGGGCCTCCGACGTCGTTCCGTACATGCGGACTAAGTTGATGGTGAGGAAGGGGATTTCCACGGTGATTAAGGTGAGCGTGATCTTGAGCGCAGTGTTGGAGCGTGTCACGTTGCGGTTGTGCTGGGCGAGACCGAACAAACGTCGCTCTTGTTGGATCACTTCGAGATGTTTCCTCGCGATTATGTGTAGGTGGATGTAGATGAAGGGGACGATGATCGTAATGACGACGATTCCGACCGCCCACTGGACGAGGTGGATCCTCCGTATCCCGTATATCATCCCGTGACAGTACGTTATGTCCCCCTTTGGTGGGTCTAAGGTTATTCTCTGCAGGATGGTCCAGATCATGTAAATGGAAGCGACCCCCCACGAGGTGAAGATGGACGCCTTGATTCTACGATCGGTAATGATGTAGCAATGCGTCAGGGGTTTCAGGATGGTGATGTACCGTTCCAGAGCAATGAGAAGCAACGTAGAACACAGGATGGAACGATAGTACGAAAACACAGCCTGCGTCCAGATACACACTTCTGGGTTTGTTACGCTATACATGCCGCTTCGCATGTATTCACTGAAACACCATGCCACGAGAAAGACGTATGTCAACCTGCAACAGAACACACGGTTAACACTAAAACTGACGTGCCTGTATGTACGTAAGATTTACACTTAATTAATGCATTTGGCACTTTGTTTCTGTTTGTGTGAATACATATATAAGGAAAAAAAATATCGACTTTTGTTTTAATGATTTGGCAGTGTGACTCCCAGCCGGCAAAGTTTCATTAAAAAAAGTTTCTATGTATGATCCTCTTTGGCCAATTTTTCTCTTTCTGGTGTTTATTGATCTTTGTTTGCATCTTTCATCTTTTTATTTACTATATCCTATTTATTTCCCTAATTATGAAATCACCATGTTGTGCACTGGTAGCAGCATCTCTCTCTCTCTCTCTCTCTCTCTCTCTCTCTCTCTCTCTCTCTCTCTCTCTCTCTCTCTCTCTCTCTCCCCGTCTCCCTCCGTCTCCCTCCGTCTCACCTTTCTCTCTCTCCTTCCCACCTTCCTTGCCTTTCCCTTACACTTAACGATTTCCATCACCCCTTACAATAAGGACCAGTGCAACCTACCCTGAGATGAGCGTGGCGACACTGAGGTTGAGGAGGTACCAGTACAGATACTGAGCTCGGGTTCTCGGGCTGTGCAAGATCGTGGCTGCAATCACCGCTGCTGACAAGAACACACCCGTTGTCAGCATGATTTGCACCGCCATGAAACCAGCAACTTGCAGTTCATTCGAAAGGACCAACGTTCCTACAGTCTCTTCCATCTTGGAGAAGTTGGAGTAGGCGTCTTGGTATGACTCTTTCAAAGACATTCTAAACCTCCCTTTTTCTCTTCTTCTTCCTTTCTTTCTTTTTCTACGATGGCCCTGCAAGGACGTGGTAAGATAATAAACTCTAGTTGTCTTGTAAATGATTTGGTTTATTATTGAAGAGTCTTATTTGGTGGTTCTGATAACAGTGACGTGTGAAAGTTTTAATTATTTGTATTGTTATTCATCATCATCATAAAGATATACGTAATAACTGAAACCATAACAATGATAATAATAATTATAATAATAGTAAAATAACCATGATCATAATAATATTCATAAGAAGATAATGACAGGAATTATAATTTATACCTAACGATAGAAAACAGAAAATGGTACCATGACATATATATATATATATATATATATATATATATATATATATATATATATATATATATATATATATATATATTATGTGTGTGTGTGTGTGTGTGTGTGTGTGTGTGTGTGTGTGTGTGTGTGTGTGTGTGTGTGTGTGTGTGTGTGTGTGTGTGTGTGTGTATGTGTGTGTGTGTGTGTGTGTGTGTGTGTGTGTGTGTGTTTCGTAGCTTTATCCCATTCTTATATGGGGTCGCCATGATCAGTTTTGGCAGATATCTTTTATGGCCGGATGTCCTTCCTGACGCCAACCCTCTTTATTTACCCGGGCTTGGGACCGGCAATGACAGTAATAGTGATAATAAAGAAGGCAATACATTTGCAATGATAATGGTATTGGCAATCAAAATGATAAAATGATCTTGATAACAGTAACAAGAACAATAAGACAAGAAAGATTACAATTGTCATAATAAACAATGATAATGTTGTTTTCTAAAGATGATTACAAAAGTGATGATAGAACTATTGTTAATATTTGTAACTGTTATCATAATAATCATAGTAATAATAATAATGATAAACTATGATGATGATGATAATAATGATAATAATAATAATAATAATAATAATAATGATAATAATAATAATGATATTAACAATAATAATAATAATAAAACAATGATAATGATAATGACAAAAATGGTGATAATAACAATGTTAAAAACAATAATAATAACAATGTTAATGATGAAGATGAAGATGATGGTGATAACAGAAGCAGCAGAATAACAATTACAATAAAAATAATAATAGTGTCATTAATAATGATAATCTTACTAGTGATGCTAAACAGCTCAAAAAAGAAAGAAAGAAAAAAAACATCTGTAGGGCCACAAAAATAAAAGCTCGTTAAATCATTATGTACAATGATATAAAACGTATTTAATGGATTCACGTTCCATAATATAACTATGAAAGTAAAATGGTATTAGAGAGAGAGAGAGAGAGAGAGAGAGAGAGAGAGAGAGAGAGAGGCAGAGAGAGAGAGAGAGAGAGAGAGAGAGAGAGAGAGAGAGAGAGAGAGAGGCAGAGAGAGAGAGAGAGAGAGAGAGAGAGAGAGAGAGAGAGAGAGAGAGAGAGAGAGAGAGAGAGAGAGAGAGAGAGAGCAAGAAAGAACTGAGAATAATGAAACTTACCGTCTCGCGCCAGCATGAAATAACCCCAGATCACTTCGTTCAGAAATATATTAACAGTCTAAGGAGGCAAGGGAGCGATCC
>NC_051394.1:47152777-47155277 GCF_015228065.2 Penaeus monodon
TAGATGCACTGCATCCTTCATAATTCACTTCGTGTGTTTCCAAAGTCACCTGTACCTCCTTGTCTGGATGTCCACTGATATTTTTCAGCAAAATGTTACAGTCAAATTCATCAGGGCAATAAAGCCTAGTGTTGTCGGCTGAGCTTCCCAGCATGAGCAGCTCACCTTCAAATAGCGGCTCAATTGCAGCCACTTCTGCCGTTAGTCTCCCTATAAGGCTGGTCACAATTTCAAGGATCTCTGATGATTCTCCTTTCGAATAATCTACACAGATTTCTCTTACAGATTTTTCAATTCCCTTTTCTTCCCACTCCTTTTGTAGACGATTTAGATGAACTTGAATTACCTGCGAGCTGCTGGTATTTTTCTGGAATTCTATGTTACTGTCTTTTGTATGCACATGATAATTCTCCACATAGGTGAAGAAAGCACTTTTCAAGTCATCAGGTTGTTTGCCGCTCTCATTGGAAGATGAAAGGCTTATCATATCACCAATGTCATAGTGTCCATGCATATAAGCATAATGCATGAAAGTATTTCCAAAGATATCAGTTCCAAGAAAGGGTTTATGTCTGAGAAGATACATTAAGGCGGACCTATTATTTTTACGGGCAGCAAGGTGCAAGGGTAAGAGACCATAATCCGGATCAACTATGTCATCGACAGAAACACTAGCTACTGTTACCAACAGGTGAAGGAAGAAAGGCAGTCTCATCTCACAACATGTTTTAAGTGCTCTTTGCTGAATATCGGAAAACAGGGCATCAGATATCTTGCCTAATGAGCTTGCTTTCTTTCCCCCCTTACAGAGATTATAGTAAGAATACAGATAGCTAATTATTTCAGTCAGTGAAGAATAGTCACACTCATGGTCTCCATCACTATACACCACCTGAGACAAACTGACGTCATCTTTTAATTCAAGATTATTCTGCAAAGTCCTACACAAATTGGAAACCCAAGAGGTTTTGTCTATTGGGACTGTAAGGGCAGATGTCAGCCATCCCAGCACTACCTTCCAGCGTGAGTCATTCACTTTGTCTGTCTTTTGATGTTCATATTCTGAAGCAAGCACGTGGTGGAAGAGGATCAGTTGCTGGAATTCTCGTTGATTGGAGGTTTCTCGTGCCTTGGTGAAGACCTGACTCAGAATGTTGTGTTCTTGTGCTAAGGAGTCCTGGAGTTATAAGATGAATGTAAATATGCATTCAGAATACATCGTCATAAAACAAGTGTAAATATGTGTAAATGGTAAAAGTCGCTATATGGTTATATATGATTTTAAGGAATGAAACCTGTAGCCTTTTATCAGAAATCTTAAAAAAAAAATCTAGTCAACTGCAATATATGTATTTTCTTGTAAAAATTGACTTTTGTTCTTCAGACTGGGACTGCACTGACTACATTAACCACATGGCTGGCCCTCTTTTCTTGTTTGATATACTTTAAATCTCGTAACTATGTAACTATTTAAGAATATTTTCATTTCTAGTTTCATTTGTTTTGCGAGAGCAGCCCCCCTAAAAAAAAACTCTCTCTTTCACCATTGGCTCAGATTGACACCAACGTTCTAATTTCTAATACAAAATGGTACATTTGAAAGATAGATAATGAAATAACCGAATAAAACGAATCAAGAACCAGACATCAAATACTCCTTTTCAAGTTGAAAGAAGGAATGACTTCCATATTAAATAATTGGTAAACTGATGATAATATACATATGCTTTCATAACTGATGTACAGATATTTGTTGTGAATGCCTTACCTCTAGCAGCGTCTTCCAGAGTTTGACGGGTATTGTCTCTAAAGGCATCATTATCCAGTAAAAACAGACTCGCCCCCATATGTCTGACAAGAGCTTCTACAGTATACCATTTCCCAGCCCTAGCAGCAACATGCAAGGGCGTATCACTTGATATAGACAATGGAATCATAGTGCCACCTCGCTGCCATATCCACCAAGCGGCCATCGTGGCACCTCTCTTGCAAGCTTGGCATAACAGGGAATCCAGCATGTTTTGATCTGCCAAGGGGAGGTCTGGCAATTTTGCCTTCCAAGGAAAATCGCCTTGCAAGATTACCACTAAATCTTCTATGGATTTTTTCAGGATGTTGTCCAAGACTTCCGGTGATACATAGTTTATCTCTGTGTTTAGCTGATTTACAATAGTCTGAAAAAGACATATTTGAGTAAGACTGGCCATTGACTATTGAGGTATAATGGCAGTACACCTTCTTGGGTGCCAGGAAGCTTTAAATGCATGGGTTCTAGTCCTGGCTATGCCTTCGGACTGGGAAGGGAAAACTATCCCCACCTGCCAGATAATACTTGCTCAGGAGAAAACATCTTTCTAGACGTCACTGGCGAGTGCATGATGTAAACTTGGTCATCATAGTGTCTGAACAGTCAACTTTTAATTACGCTATTCATACGTGAATCCATTGTAACCTACCTGCAGTTACTTTTAATTGAAATATTTACTCCTTTTGCAATATG
>NC_051394.1:47185277-47206923 GCF_015228065.2 Penaeus monodon
CATTATTCTTGTGGCGGCATCAAACCATTGCCCTTTTCTGTAAGATACAGTAGTGTACCTATTACTTTTCTATGCATTTCATCAATAAGCGAGTTGAAGAGCATATACTGATCAAAGTAGTAGTAGAGTTTTCTTCTCATTAAGTAGTAATCCATTTCCTTGAAAATACGGTTCTACTGTTGAAAAGAGATTCTCTGCTCTTTCTATCAATTTTGGGATGCAGAAGTTAGAAGTAACTGAGTGTCATCTGCATACTGAACCAAGAAAGTCTGGAAGATAATCTGATAGGTCATTCACATAGACTGAAAAAAGGGTCCTAGTACATATCCTTGAGGAACACGAACATCAACATTTCTTGGAGTTGACAAAATATTCTTAATTCTTACCAACTGTGATCTATTCACAAGATGGTTATGAAACCAGAGGGGATCTGTGTTTCGTTTCAAACATTTGTTGATTAATATCTCGTGGTGAACACTGTCAGAGGCCTTGGACAAGTCTAAGAGTAGAAGAAGAGATATTTTCTTGTCAATATTGTTATATATTTTACCTGATATCTTGAGGAGAGCTATTTCTGTTGACAGCTTTTGTCCAAGTCCATGCTGGCTATCGACCAACACTCGGTTTGACTACATACATGAAATCAGCTAGATTGGCAGCAGTTTTCTCCAAATCTCAGAAATTTTGGAAGTAAAGATAGAGGCCGACAGTTATTAACATCATGGATGTCACCAGCTTTATGCAGGGGAATGACATGAGGGGTTTTCCACAGGTCAGGGAAAGGCGTTAGTGGCAACTGAGGTATTGATGATAATCTTAATGTAGAACACAATTATCCTCTCATGAAGCGAAATGGGATCCCATCCGAGCCATATGAATTAGATTCTTTTAAACCTTTCATAGAATAATTGTATGACAATCCGCAGGTTCAGGTCTGAAATTATTAATAGATTTTTCAATGAAGGTAAGAAATCTATTGGCAAAACCATTAACATCAGCATCATCAGACGACAGGCTTGTTTTTTTTTCGAAGGCAATTCTACCAGCATTTGCAAAGAAGTGATTAAATTCCTCCGCTCTCTCATTTAGATTCTTTCTATCATCAGTTTGTTGAGAACTACGCTTTGTTTCAGGAATCATCTTTCTGATAGTTTTCCATGTAGCGCTAATTATTATTCCTTTCATTTTGGAATTTTTCTCCGTAGTATTTATTCTTGCTTCTGTCAATAAGAGATTTCACGCGTTTCTTTTCTGCCTTGTCCCCATGGCGTAAATCCATATTGAGATTATTTGCCTTAATGCATTAAAGCTGCCTTCATCGCAGTTTTAATGACATACGTTATCCACGGTGCTGAAGGTCGCGTTATCTCCCTAGTTATAACTGGTGCACAATTGTCCATACATTTCCGGAACGTTTCAGTTAGACATTGTACTTGTGCATTTACGTCATCAGTTTGTAGAATTTTGTTAAAGGTAGGTGCCTCTTCCAGTAGTAAATTTCGGCTGCACTTCTTGAGGCAGCGAAAGCTATGAACCACTGGTTGTCTTTTTGGTTTGCTTATATTCACAGTAGCAGCTATTAGCTCATGATCTGCCACTGGGCTTGGAGATATTTGGACATCACTTATCATTTCTGGTTTGTTGGTAACCAAGAGATCAGTCAGTGTTGCAGAAGTCAGAGTTATTCTTGCTGGTCTATCTATGTCCTGTGTTGATTTCACATTGTTAATTAATTAATTTAGAGAGAGAGAGAGAAGAGAGAGAGAGAGAGAGAGAGAGAGAGAGAGAGATAGATATAGAGAGATAGAGCGACAAAGAGAGAGAGAGAGAGAGAGAGAGAGAGAGAGAGAGAAGGAAAGAGAAACGGAGAGATAAAGAGAGAGAAACAGAGATAGATAGATAGAGAAAAGTAACAGAGAAATAGAGAAGTATATATATATATATATATATATATATATATATATATATATCGATAATAAATAAAAAAAATAAATAAATGAATATATATATATATATATATATATATATATATATATATATATATATATATATATATATATATATATACATAGAGAGAGAGAGAGAGAAGGAGAGTGAGTGACATAAAGAGAGATAGATATAGAGAGATAGAGCGACAAAGAGAGAGAGAGAGAGAGAGAGAGAGAGAGAGAGAGAGAGAGAGAGAGAGAGAGAGAGAGAGAGAGAAGAGAGAGAGACGGAGAGATAGAGAGAGAAACAGAGATAGATAGATAGTGAAAAGTAACTGAGAAATAGAGAAGTATATATATAAATAAATATATATATATATATATATAAAATAAATAAATAAATAGATAGATAAATATATATATATGTATATATATATATGTATCTATCTATCTATCTATATCTATCTATCTATCAATCTATCTATCTATCTATTACACATATATATGTATCTATCTATCTATCTATCTATCTATCTATCTATCTATCTATCTATCTATCTATCTATCTATCTATATATACGAAGAGGTAGACTAATACGGCCGTGAATAATTAACCATATCTCTATCATCTGTAATAATGTAATAATAAGCTGTAATAAGTAATAATAATAATAATGTAATAATAAGCTGTAATAATGAACCAAAAAATAGCGTGCATTAGACAACAGGAAGATATTGATTAAAGAGGTTCTCGAAATTCAAACAAACAATAATATCAAATTACAACAAAATATGAGTAAAAAACATAGGTATATTAGACAAACGAATATATTCAGTGGAGAAAAAAACAAAACAAAAAACGAAAAACAGAGAAAAAGATATGAGAAAACTAACCAACATGGGTGGTAGTCAGGGGAATGGACAACGCTAAATAGTGAACAGGGTGGTTGCGGTAGTGTTTGTTGTTGAGCTCTGGTTTCATCTTTCGGATCAACAAAGATTCCGAGATCATGAGGTCTAGGCGGGAGGAATGAGAGGATAGAATATTAAAGTCTGTGTTGGAGAAAGGTTGTGAGTGTTGGTGAGAGTGCTCTCTTATGGCCGAGAAAGATGGTCTGCTCAGCGGTAGTCCCGTACGAAATGACTTACCTTTGTGTTCCATTATGCGGTGACATAACCATCGTGAGGTGGACCCCACGTACCTGACTTGACAGTCAGGACAGGTAAATAGATATACCACATTAAAACACAAGTCAAATTGGCATCTCGTAGGCTGTTTTAAGAAATTTGCAGTGTTAGAATTACTGAAGACAAAAGTGAATTTTATTTGCGGGTAATTGTTTTGTTGGAGAGTTTTTAATTGTTTTCTGACTTCAAAGTTCAATTTCCCCATAAATGGCAGTTTTACATATGATCTATGATCCCTTTTAATAGATGATACAACAGGTTGATCTGAGATTTTTTTTACAAAGAAAAGTCTTTGCTATTTTATCAAATAGATATAATGGGTACCCATTATTTACAAAAAGTTTTTTAGAAAATTCATTTCATCATGAAAAGTGAACCAATTGCTACATATATTATAGGCTCTAGTGATGAGTGTTTTTTATGCTGTTGATTTTATAAATATATGGGATATTGCTGAGAAAATGAAGGCCGAGGCCAGTAAAGGTTGGTTTACGGTAAATGCTGGTATGGTAGCAGCCATTATCATTGGTAACACAGGTGTCTAAAAAGGGTAGTTGGTTATTCTGTTGCTATTCACAGGTAAATTTAATACTTGGGTGCTTAGATTTAAAGATAATTTAAGAATAAATTTACTTGTGAGGGTCTTTAAACAATACGACTGTGTCATTAATATACCGACGGTAGTAAATGGGTTTCTAAATTCAAGTGGGCATTGTTTGAGCCAGTTTAGTTCGTGGTGACAAAAAAAAAGCATTGGCATATGAAGGGCCAAGTAGGGACCCCATCCCCCGTCTGTTGGGTGTATAGATAATTGTCATATGAAAATACATAGTGGTGGGCTGCAATAGTGATTTTTTAAAACCTTCTTTTGTTAAACCAAAGTTGTCAAGATAGGTGGATTTTATGTTGTTAGTTATAATATCGTGGTTTCTAGAAGGGGGACATTGGTGAACAGCGATTCCACGTCAAAACTTGCCATAGTGATGGGTTGTTTGGGGTCTAGGGATGTGATTCATTAGTAAAGGATGTGGAATTATCAATGATATACTTATTGGTACTTAAAGGAGACAAGATGGGAACCAAAAAATTTAGCAGTATTATGACTGAAGGTGCCAATAAATGAAATAATGGGTAAATAATAAGTAAAGGTAGATTACTGAATCTAAGAATGTGACAATTAATGCAAATATTTATGCGGAAGAAAATTCAAATCAGTGATAAGGCAGATTGTGCTGCTGTGTTTGTAATATGTATTATGGTGATGATGACGACGGTAATGATTATTATGATAGATAATAATAATAAATATCTTAACTGATTCATCAATATTATATCAATATTACGATTGCTAATTCTAATGAACGAGAGTCCACGCGTCCAAAGTTTTATTAGTATTTCAGTAAGCGAGGGATTTTTAACGAGTGCCTCGATCTTACTTGGTGGAGAGGAAAAAGGGAAAGGGGATTAGAATGAAACTAATGGCTTTAGATGGAAAAAAAAACAACCCTATGAACACACAAGAGTTTGTCCATCAAGTCTGAGAAAGCCTTGGATGGGAAAAGGCATAACCAGGATTAAATGAAGGGTATGGAGAAACTGCGATAGGAAAAATGACTGCGTTGCTTCAGTTTACGTTTTACTGTTGGTCACTCTTGAATTTCTGATAATTAAATATCACATTAACAATTTGCAAATGTTAAGGGGGTGGGCACGTCCTCGCCCTATCCACTTCCTGATTATTTGTTTCTCTTCACTTTCTTTTTCTCTGGAATGTATAGGATTATGATATTTCCGATTACATTAGTTATCCATAAAAGCTTGATCACTTAATTGCGTTTTCTGTGTTGTGATATCCAATTCTCGTAAAGGGAGAATGTGAAATATTATAAGTTTCTATTTTTTGTTTATTTCATGCACACGCACGCACGTACACACACACACACACACACCAAAACACACACACACACACACACACACGCACGCAAACGCACGCACGCACACACACACACACACACACACGCACGCACGCACGCACGCACGCACCCACACACACACACCACACACACACACACACAACACGGACACAACAACACCACACGCACACGCGCACACACACACACACACACACACACACACACATATGTATGTATACATATACATACATAATGTATATACATATGTATATGTATATACATATGTATATACATATACATATGTATATACCGTTAAAATTAACCTAAAAATTAAATTAAATTATACATATGTATATACATTCATTATGTAAAATCAGTAATAGCTAGTGAGGAGTGTGAATGTGCGTGTATATCTATTTCGTCCATCAGCACTTAACTGGAACGAGGGATTTTGTTATGTTGGACTAATGCCATGTTTTCTTGTTGCCAGTTTCGTTTTGCAGGTCATGATTTGCTTTATAGTTCTCACATCTATTATTCTGTAGTGTAAGTCACTCATATATTAAAACTACATTATTTTCTGTTGAAGCAGCCAGGCTGGGCCCGAGAGATCTAAATGTCACAGAATTTTAAAAGGTTTAAACACGTGCACGTGTGTGTGTGGGGTGTGTGTGTGTGTGTGTGTGTGTTGTGTGTGTGTGTGTGTGTGTGTGTGTGTGTGTGTTGTGATTATGGCTTGGCTCACAGTATCTTAGACTGCAGACGACGGAAATCAAGAGAATATATTGGTGTAGTTACAGCTTACGTTATCGATTTTATATTTTTCTTATGAAGTTAGTAATTTCTGTAACTGTGTTTTAAATGCACAGAGAATTATAACATTTATGATGTCCCATAGTCTATGTCAAACTATGGTTAATTTTTTATATTTTAGGTATGTGAAGATAATGGCTGATAATGCTGTGCATCGTAAGGGCTGTGATTATTCATTGTAATATTTTGCTGAAAACACTATGAACCAGTTTTCATGCTTTATGGGGTATGTTATGATGACATGGTTAATATTTCACTTTACCTACTGCAACAGATTATGGAGACTACTATGCACTTATGATATGTTTCGCGATGATTCATCACAAATTTTCTAATTCCTCATGATTGTAATTATGCTGCATTTATCAACAGTAAAATGGGAACACTCCCAGGGAAATTATGATACAAAGAGCAGATCTCCTAAATAGCTTTATTCTTCCACATAGGTAGTTCATCGTGATCCTTAGTAGAAAATGCATTGCTTCCTAAATAAGCACGTGTAAAATGCTATCGCTGTCAATTTCAGTACAAGTTTGCGTGTATATAAGTGCGTGCTAAGACTTTTTATTCTTCCAATAGATTAAAGCAAATGGTCAAAATATAAATGCGAATACAATCTTAAGAGGTATTAGAAGCTCAGGTGCATTTACAGTATACGCACACACACACGCGCGCGCGCACATACTCGCACGCACATATACAATTTAGCCACACATTTTGTTTATATAGTTTATCTGAGCAGGACAATATATATATATATATATATATATATATATATATATATATATATATATATATATATATATATATATTATATATATATATATTATATATATATCCAGCTTTCATGTGTAGTCCGTTATTCCAAGCTATCATTCATAAACAAAAATCCGTGTGTCTATAAAGGTTAAGAGTTCCACAGGCCAGTGACCGTACCATCCTAATACAAATGGTCCCTGCTATCTAGGCGCATGTCGGACCCTTGTGTTCTGGATGATCCGGCTATGACTTATCGAACGATCGTAGATGAACACCGAGCTTGAGACAGATCTTCTCGCATGGTTTGCAGTTTGCATGGTTCTTTCACATCTATCTTGGGGTGCAAACCGCGCAACGCTTCTGCGGCTTTACCGAGCGCTTATTCGTAGTAAACTTGACTATAGATGTGAAGCTTATTCATCTGCAACTCCCACTTTTCTCCGGATGCTGTACTCCGTTCATAATGAAGCTCACAGAATCAGTACAGGGGCTTTCCTTTGTACACGAGACTACAAAATATTCCGGGATCTCCTACATCCAGATTGATTTTCAACCCCCTTGAGGAGAGCCGATTCAATGGTAAGAGAATTGGGAATCTTGTGGAAGATCTTAATTTAAATCTCACTAAGGTTCTGGCTGTTGGAATTCCCCCCCTTGGACTAATCCAGTCGAGCTGGATCTGTTCGGAATTGGGAAAGAGGAGAGATCCGAAGCAGAAGTCGGAGATAGATTTCTTCTTCTAAGTACCAAGAATCGGTTGCAATATATACTGATGGTTTGAAATCTGAAATGGTGTGGGCTTTGCAGCAGTGAGCAAAAGGAAGACTGCATTTGGCAGTCTTTCTCCATCTTCACTGCAGAGTTACATACCATCCTTGCAGCAGTCAAGATGACTAAAGATCTTGCAAACCATTCTGTTGTAATATTTTGTGACTCTCATAGTGCCTTGCAAGTAATCAAGAGCTTAAACTCATCACATCCAGTGGTGAGGGAGGTTCAAGATTGGCTTGCACTGATGTCAGCACGTAAAAACTGTGTTGGGTGCCAATGCATGTTAGTATCAGTGGGAATGAGCGAGCTTATTCCCTTGTATTAACAAGGTTAAGAATCGGGCACACAAGATTTACTCATGGGCCGATGATGGCTAAAAATGAAGCATCTTGTGGGGGATGCCAAGAGCCATTAACGGTCGCACATGTAGTAGAAAGATGTGCAACATTCTCAGACCAAAGACGAATGTATATGTCTCCTCCATATACACTGAAAAACGTACTGGGGGAGGATTCTGTGACACAGAAGGTCTTATTAGTTTCCTTAGGGAGGCTAATATTTTAAATAAAATTTAATTATGCATAATGTTTATGTAATAATGTTGTACATTTAAAGCATAATATTTATGCTTTGATTTTTAATACAATATTTATTGTTATTCATAAGACATTTATTTATAGACTTTTAACGTTTTAAATATTTCAAAATTTCAAAATCTAAAAAGGTTATTCTAATAACCTTAGCTGTTGACGAGGGAGATAATTTTAAATAATCAGACTCTCTCCCCCCCCCCCCTCTCTCTCTCTCTCTCTCTCTCTCTCTCTCTCTCTCTCTCTCTCTCTCTCTCTCTCTCTCTCTCTCTCTCTCTCTCTCTCTCTCTCTCTCTTTCATTCTCTCTCTTTCAACTCCACTGTTACCAACATCATTCCTTTTTGGTGATCGGTAAGTATATGTGCAAAATTTATAATGTCAGTGATAATAATAATAATAATGAAAATGGAAATGATAAAGATAACTATAATGATCACTATTATCATAATACCAGTAATGATAATAACTATAATAATTATGATAATAATGATAATAGTAATAATAATGATGATAATAATAATAATAATAATAATAATAATAATAATAGTAATAGTGATAGTAATAATAATAATAATAATAATAATAATAATAATAATAATAATAATAAAATAACAACAATAATATTATTAATGCTAATAATAATAGCAAAGCAATAATAATAAACATGAAAATGCTAATAACAGTAATGATAATATTACTTATAATAAATGATGCATAATAATATTAATGATAATAATGATAATAATAACGATAATAATAATAGTGATGATAATAATTATAATAATAGTATACAATAGTAATAATAATATTGATAATAGTAACTAAATAACTATATTAACATTAATAACAGCAAAGAAATAACAATCATAACGACAATAATGATAATTATAACAATATTGATAATAATAACAATGATGACAGCAACAATAAATCTAGTAGCTTTAAAAGAAAAAGGGGTCATTGCCGTCATTATTGTCGTTATCAGTACCATAATCACCAACACCTGATAGGTAAATGCTGTCTGGGTTGGATGTTTTCCTTATTCAATTTCTAAATGGCAAAAAACAAACCACTGATATTCTAACGCCTGGATGGAGACGTACCTGGCAGTGACAGGCTGAGGAGCCTCGATCACCACCACCTGTCCGAATGCTGCAGGACCCATGAAGGAACCGAAATATTGGTAGGTATTCAACTGGGACGGATCCACAGCTGTTGACCCCACTCTCACTTCGTAGTTCTTTTGAATTTGTGCGTTGGCACTCTTCTCCATGATGAAGGTTACGCGTTGGAATGTCTTAGGGGATCCGAAATCAACGACTACGTACGGGTAGAGGAACAGAATGCCAACGAAACACTCTCTGTCGTAACTGGAATAAAATCCGTCGACTAGGTTCGCCTTTGTCCTCTCGAGGTTGGAGTAATCGGGAGAGCCCGTGATGTTCGCCCCCGTCGCCAGATCTGACCTGGTGGTGTAGCAGGGGACGGTGTCAGTTAAGACGGCTTCGACGTGACCCTCCAGGAGCGTCACGTTGGAGAAGATGCAGGCTGGGGAGGCAGGGTCGAGGCACCACACTTTGCACCAGGCCTTCTCGCTGCACATGGGGGCGCAGATGGCGTAGTAGGGCAAGAACGATTTCTGTGGCAGAGTGAAGGTCTCGGAGAGGTCGGCCCTGAGCAGCCGTGTGAGGGAGACAAAGGCTCGACGCCACACGAGGTGGTCGCCCTCCGCCAGCATCGCCAGGATCAGCATCGTCAGCATGGTTATAATGCTGAACCCCATGGCTGTTACTCGGAAAATCAGCGAGTTGCAAAAAAGTTTTCGGTTTCAGTAAGACTTCTAGAGACGCCGTCAGCGGAACGTCTTTCCTCGGTCAGGACGAATCCTTCAGTGTGTGACCGCTGACTCGTGAGCAGCTAGTGCAACCGCACACGAGTAGAGAGACGCTCCGCTGTCGAGCGACTGCGTCTATCGATTACAGAGATGGAAAGGCTGATTGATTTATACAATATTAAGATAAGGATATAGACAGAGAGGAATATTTAGTGAGGGTTAGACGTATAATAATAATAATAATAATAATAATAATAATAATAATAATAATAATAATGATAATAACAACAACAATAATAATAATAATGATGATAATAATTATAAACAATAATAATAAACATGATAATGCTAATAATAATAATGATAATACTACTAATAATAAGTGATGAATAATAATATAAATGATAATAATGATAATAATAATGATAATGATAAGAATGATACTACTACTAGTAATAAATGATAATACATTATGTTAATGATAAGGATAATAATGATAATGATAATGATAATAATAATTTTGATAATAATACCAATGATAATAATAGTGATAACATTACATGGTGACAATATTGATAACAATGGTCCACAGCAAATTTTTTTTAGACAATTTTGATGCGCTGAATCCAAAAACAACATTGATTTTGCTCAATCAGGTCAAATTTGTGTTCTATTGCCAAATATTGTTTTCTACGGTTGTTGTTCATACATAAGGGTATTAGCATTTTCGTGGCGGGTATTAAGATATGATTTTCAAATTGCGACCGCACATTTTTTGCTAACAGACATTTTTTCCTTATTCAGATGAATGATATGAATTCGTCCAGAAGGTCTTGCAGAAATAAGCCGGATGTATTCTGCTACATCTGCGGCGAATACATTGTTCCTAACAGGAAACCAGTCACAAGTTTCGTAAAGCGTGCTTATCATGCTTATTTTGGCATGAAACTTGGTGATCAGGACAAAGCTTGGGCGCCTCACATGGTCTGCAAGAAATGCACCGAGTATCTACGTCGCTGGACCCATGGAAAGAAGGACGGGCTGAAGTTTGGAATTCCTATGGTTTGGAGAGAGCCGAAAAACCATGACAGTGACTTACTTCTGCGCTATTAATTTGACTGGGATCAACAGAAAGAACCAGAGCAGCCTCAAGTATCCTGATCTTGAATCAGCACGTCGTCCTGTACCTCACTGTGATGAAGTTCCAGTACCTGTCACAGCAGAACTTCGTGAGTTAAGTGACGAAGAATTCTCCAGTATTGAAGACAATGAAGAAGTAGTTCCTAGCGATGATGCCGATGACGCTCCGCATCCCTTTTCCCAGAAGGAGCTAAATGATCTTGTCCGTGACCTCAACTTGCCAAAGTCATCCGCCGAATTGTTGGCATCAAGATTGAAAGAAAAAAACCTTCTTTCTGACAGTACTCGCATCACTTTCTACCGCAACAGACATCAAGAATACCTTCGTTTTTTTCTCTGAAGAGAAAGACTTGGTGTACTCTACAGATGTTTCACAGCTTCTGCAAATCTTGGATTGCCACAGTACCAACCTGTAGAATGGAGACTGTTTATTGACAGCAGCAAGAGATCGCTGAAAGCCGTTCTGGTGCACAACGGCAACCAGTTTGCCTCTATACCGCTGGCTCACTCGACTACACTGAAGGAGAAGTATGAAGCGGTGAAGTATCTGCTGGAGAAAATTCGTTATTGTCAGCATTAGTGGATGATCTGTGTTGACCTGGAGATGGTGAACTTTTTGTTGGGACAGCAGTCTGGTTTCACCAAGTACCCGTGCTTTCTGTGCATGTGGGATAGTAAGGACCGAGCTCAGCATTACACGAAAAAGGAGTGGTCTCTGCGGGAGGAATTGCAGCCTAGCAGATCAAAGAACGTCATCAACGCCCCTCTGGTGGACAGAGATAGGATACTCTTCCCACCCCTGCACATTAAGCTTGGCTTGATGAAGCAGTTCACCAAAGCTCTGGACAAGGATGGTGGCTGCTTCACTCACCTGTGCCATGCTTTTCCTGGAGTGACCATGGAGAAATTGAAAGCTGGCATCTTTGACGGACGGACCTCAACTACGTCAGCTCATCAGAGATCCAGAGTCTGAAAACTCAATGAATAAAGTCGAACTGGAAGCGTGGAAGGCATTTGTTCTGGTCGTAAAGAACTTCCTTGGCAACAACAAGGCCAGCAACTATGCAGAACTCGTCACCAAAATGCTGACTGCCTTCAAAAACCTGGGATGCAACATGAGCATCAAAATGCACTACCTATTCTCACACATGGATCGGTTTCCTGAGAATCTGAGATCAATGAGCGACGAGCAGGGGGAGAAATTTCATCAAGACATGAAGGAGATGGAGACCAGGTATCAGGGACGGTGGGATGCAGTCATGATGGCCGATTACTGTTGGGCTTTGAAGAGAGACATCCCTGCCGCTGCACATTCGAGGAGCTCAAAGAAACGGAAGTGTCAGCACTGAATGATCAATGATGACCAAACATCTAGTTTTCATGCATCTGTCTTTATTAGTGTCCTGTCTACTGATCAACTGATCAATTCTGATCGATGTTCAGCATTGATCAGTAGATATTGTAATAGTTACCAGTGTAATGCAATGTTGATGTCAATACAGATACCGATCAATGTTTGCAACATGTCGATAATTATAAATTGGGTGAGAAAAAAAAAAAAATCGGATGTATAAGTAACACAAATAAAACAAAAATGCCGCTCTAATGTATTCCACTTCGTAAAAAAAACAATTTTTCCTATATTTACTTGACCTGATCGGGGAAAATGGATGGCATTTTTGGATTCAGCAATGCAGATTTGCTCTAAATCAGTTGAAAAAACTGATTTAGAGCAAATAATGATATTGATAATAGTAAATAGATAACTATATTAATATCAATAACAGCAAAGAAATAACAATAATAACGACAATACTGATAATTATAACAATATTGATAATAATAACAATAATGACAGCAACAAAAAGGGTCATTGCCGACATTATTGTCGTTATCAGTACCATAATCACCAACACCTGATAGGTAAATGCTGTCTGGGTTGGATGTTGCCCTTATTCAATTTCTAAATGGCAAAAAACAAACCACTGATATTCTAACGCCTGGATGGAGACGTACCTGGCAGTGACGGGCTGAGGAGCCTCGATCACCACCACCTGTCCGAATGTTGCAGGACCCATGAAGAAACCGAAATATTGGTAGGTATTCAACTGGGACGGATCCACAGCTGTTGACCCCACTCTCACTTCGTAGTTCTTTTGAACTTGTATGTTGACACGCTTGTCCATGATGAAGGTTACGCGTTGGAATGTCTTAGGGGATCCGAAATCAACGACTACGTACGGGTAGAGGAACAGACTGCCAACAAAACATTCACTGTAGTAGCTGGAATAAAATCCGTCGACTAGGTTCGCCTTTGTCCTCGAGAGGTCGGAGTAATCGGGAGAGCCCGTGATGTTCGCCCCCGTCGCCAGATCTGACCTGGTGGTGTAGCAGGGGACGGTGTCAGTTAAGACGGCTTCGACGTGACCCTCCAGGAGCGTCACGTTGGAGAAGATGCAGGCTGGGGAGGCAGGGTCGAGGCACCACACTTTGCACCAGGCCTTCTCGCTGCACATGGGGGCGCAGATGGCGTAGTAGGGCAAGAACGATTTCTGTGGCAGAGCGAAGGTCTCGGAGAGGTCGGCCCTGAGCAGCCGCGTGAGGGAGACAAAGGCTCGACGCCACACGAGGTGGTCGCCCTCCGCCAGCATCGCCAGGATCAGCATCGTCAGCATGGTTATAATGCTGAACCCCATGGCTGTTACTCGGAAAATCAGCGAGTTGGAAGAAAGTTTTCGGTTTCAGTAAGACTTTCAGGAGATTTGACAGAGACGCGGAACGTCTTTCCTCGGTCAGGACGAATCCTTCAGTGTGTGACCGCTGACTCGTGAGCAGCTAATGCTATCGCACACGAGTTGAGAGACGCCCCGCTTTCGAGCGACTGCTTCTATCGATTACGGAGATGGAAACGCTGATTGACTGATACATTATTTAGATAAGGATATAGATAGGCAGAGATGAATATTTAATGAGGGTTAGTTAGACATATATTTGCAAATGTATTAATATATATATATATATATATATATATATATATATATATATATATATATATATATATATATATATATATTATGTATGCGCATATAGATCTACATCTATCTTATATATATCTGCCTATCAATATGCATATATGTGTATGCGTGTACATGTACATGTATACATATGTATACACACACACACACACAACAAACAAACATACACACACACACACACATGCACATGCACATGCACATGCACATGCACATGCACATGCACATGCACATGCACATGCACATGCACATACGCATACACACAACACACATAAATAATATATATATATAACAATATATATATATATATATATATATATATATATATATATATATATATATATAAATATATAGATATATATATATATTATATATTATATTTTATGATATATATATATAATATATTATTAATATATATGTTTAAAATATATATGTATATATTTATATTAATATGTATATTTTATATATATATGGTATAATATATGTATTTAAGTTTTAATTTTTTATATATATATTTAATATATGTAATATATATGATATTAAATTATATTATATATATTTTTAGTAATATATATATATTATTTTTTAATATTAGGGAAAAAATATATTTAAATATATATATTTTGAATTATTTAAGAATATTAATAAAAAAAAATTAAAATTGGTTTTATAATATAGGAAGGGGGGAAAAAAAAAAAATATAAAAAAGAATATAAAAAAAAAAAAAGATATGACAAATTTTAAATTTGTAAAAATAAAGGAAAATAATAATGTAAAAATTTTTTAGTATAATAGTAATAAATAAATAGAAAATAAATATATATAGAATAGATATTAGGAGAGATAGTTAGGTGTAAAATTTAAAATGAAAAGAAATAAATATAAAAAAAAATATAATAAAGTATATATATATTTTTATATATATATTATTATATACTATTATAATAATAGATATATATTATATATAGATAAGAAAAAATGTAAAGAAAGGAATAAAATAGAATAGATATAAAATTATTTTATATATGGGGTATGGGGTTTGAGAAGAAGATTTATAATAAAAGGGATATATAATAAAAAAAATTTTAAAAAAAAAAAATTATATGGGATTAGAGTAAAAGTATAATATATAATATATGATTAAAATAATGTAAATATATATATATATATGATATAAATATAATATTAAATATATAATATCTATAATATGATAAAAAAATGAATAGTAATAAGTAAAAGATATTAATTAGAAAACTGATATAGAAAATTTTAAAAAATAGAATAATTAATAGAAAGAGATATTAATAGAGTAGGTATAAATAGATATAGATATATATATATATAAATAAAGAAATTATAAAAGATATAAATAATAGATAGATATAATATAGAGATATAGAATATAATTAATATATATAAGATATATAATAAAATAATATAAGATGAAATATATATGAGATATATAGATATATAAATATTTTAAATATAGAGTAAGAAATATATAGGAATATAAAAGTAAAGAAAAATTTATAATAAAGGTAAATATAATATAGAAATATATATATATATAGATAAAGAATATAAATATGAGATATAATATAAATATTAATAATATATAGCTATAAATATGTATATTATAATATAATTTTGTAATATAATATAAATAAAATATTATATAATTCTATTAAAAATTATAAAATAGTAGATAAAATTTAATATAATATTATAGATTTTTAAATATATAAGGAAATATTTTATATAAAAAGTATAGATATATAGAAATAAAGATATAAAAAATTATAAATATATATAGATATATATATAGTATATATATAATAGGAATTAAAAGATATATATAAAGATAAAATAATAATTAAGAGATAAAATATATACTATATATATTATATAAATTATATTTAATATTTATATATATATAAAATATTATAATATATATATAATAGAATAATAAAATTATAATAATTATAATATAATATATATAGATTATAATATATATATATATATATTTTTATATATTTATAGAAATATATATATTATATATATATATGTTTTAATAGAGAGTATATAAGTATAATAAAAGATAGTATAAGTATAGTTTTATATAGAAGATATAGTAATTTATATATTAGATATATAGATATATTTTATATAATATGTATATTATATATATAGATATGTTTTATATATAGATATATTATATATATGTATATTATTTTAATGTATAAAAATAATATAAAAAAATATATGTATAAAATATATAATAGAGATAATATAATAGATATAAAATTAGATAATTTATATATATTTTATTTTATATATATATATATATTTTATATACTATATTTAATATATATTATATATATATTATATATTTTTAATGTCTTATATTTATTATATTATTATAATATATATATATATATATATATATATATATATATATATATATTAATAATAAACCGAAATGGATACAAGGAGATAATTTTGGCACGTATATATTGTGATAGAGACAGGACGAACAAGAGCTGAATCAGGTCTCAGGATAAGGGTCAAGATCGAAGGGTATGGGGAAAGCTTTGCTAACTAACGAGGAGGTAAGATCATCCAAGCCCCACTGACCAGCAAATTAGGTATTTTTCTAATCAATAGAGATTCTAACATTTTTCATACAAATTGCTGATTTTATGAATTAATTTAGCGCTTTTCCAGTTAAAGCCGGTGACCTTCTCACGTAAATGAACGGAAACACCATTTGATATCCGGCAAATCTTAGCACCCGTTTATGTTCATTATTTCTTTTCTCAAAGCTCTACCGGTCTCACGTTGTAAAACTTGGAGGAATCCCTTACAAGGTATAGTGTAAATACGGAGAAGTCCCCACACCCCCTCTAAAGAGCACCCACTAGCTGCATTGTGGTTAACTAAAGTATTACGCAAAGTATAGATATGTAAAAACACTGTCAATAACCAGCACTTAAAACATGTGCGTTTTTCATCGGGACGGGTTATATGAAAATTAATAGATTACTGGCACTATTCCTGTTGAGATTACGGAATGAGTATAAAAATTTCCATCTCGCAATGAGTATGTCGATTAAGAAGAAACCGAGGAATATTCTAATTTCGAAAAGTTTTAAAATGAGCCTCCGATTTCAATTAAATGTCAAAAATTGTCACAATTCTCTATGCCTAGAAACATGGACAAGACTACTGACTTTTTAACATACAACGGGTGATTCGAGAAAAAGTGAAGATACTTAGCGGTGTGAGTAGGTTTACGATAAACCTGTAAGTCTGCATGTATGACCACGTCCTTCCCTCACAGACGCGTGGCTTAGGGCTCCCATGATAGCAACTGCCTCTGCCTGTAGTGAGGAGGCGTTTTCCCTTGCTGCGAAGCCGGCGCCTGCAGTGTGGGTCAAGGGATCGACCGATCCATCCATGTAGTATGTTCTGCTACCCGGAGGAATGATGGTTGCAATGACCCTCTGGGTTTCTGCCTTTAGGCTAGGCGTGGGGTATTCATTCTTTTTGGTAGCTAGTCTCATGACAGATAACTCTATCGAGGTTTGTGCCAACGATGGAGCTTTCCCTTGGCAAGAAACTGTTCTTTGAGCTGAATGCGTATTAACACCCTGGCTGTGTGTGGCAGCCAGTTGTTGTTTGCAAAGAGCTCGTTATCTTGTTCTAGGCATCTGACTATTTTGTGTCTTAGACTTGTTTCCTGGAGCCTGATGACCTTTGACAAGAATTGTGCTGCCATTAGATCGATTCGTGAGGCCAAGGGGAGAAGATTTGCTTCCAGGAGGAGGTTGAGGACCTTCGCCCACCTTGGGGCACCCAGAATGACCCTGGACTGTCTCCAGTTGGTCTTTATGTTTTTTCTAATGCCAATCAGAGCAAGGGAGCATACTCACAATGGGCGGACAGCATGTTACATAGAATGATCCTATACTCTGTGTCTGGCCTCCTATGCGTTTCCCCTCATTCTCTCATGACAGACATCTTGATTTGGTTCGGTCAACCAGTTACTGGACCTCCTCTGGAGGAGAGGGTTCGGTCTATCCTTACCCCAAAGTAGAGGTATCCTGAACCCACTCCAAGTCCATCCCTGGATTTTTTCAGACTTGTACCTTGAACTTTTTGTCTCAGAGCCCTGGGCTTTGGGGGGGGGGATTTGCTGCAGAGATTCTTTAGTAATGTCCTACAACAGCCTCAGAACACGAGGCGCAACAGAGCTGGCTTTGTTTAACAATATGGCAGAGTGATGATAGCAGATCTCTGCATAGGAGATAATCTTGCACCCACTGGGAGGTTTATGTTGGGATACAAGACATTATGTGTTAAAAAGGGCTGGACTGAGAACCCACCCTCTGGTCATCCATTTATCCTATTGGCCATGTGCTGTGATAGTGACTTTGGAATTTGACTCTAGCTGTTTTCTATTCTTAAAGTAGTCACCTATCCAAGCCAGGAGCTTACCTTTGATTCCTTTTTGTATCAGGCTCTCCTGAATTGCAGAGGACCTTGCCCAATTCAAAAACGTTCTCCAGTCAATGAACACCTACCACAGATGTCCAGTGCTTATTGTGCTCAGAGAGCGTGGCTATGCTGCGCGCTGTGCTCATGCCCCCTGGTGAAAGCCGTGGGGATGTTCCATGTGGGGGTTCCATTTTTCACTGAGCCGGTTCAGTAGCCATCCTCTCGGCCGTCTTGCCAGACAGCTGAGGAGAGAGATGGTGCGGTACTTCCCTGGCTTCTTTGTTTATGGATGGGAAACTATGGTAGCCCTTTCCAACTCTGGGATGTTTCCCAGGTACTTATTGGATGAGTTTGCAGTGATTCAGCTCAACATACTAGTCCCGGTGGGAAATGGATGGGGTATGAGATCCCATCAGAGCCAGGCGTGTGTTACAACTGCTCTATAGGCATTTTCTTAGTTCCCTTCCCAGACAGAAAAGGATAATTCTGAGTTTCGTTCGCTGCCCTTTCCTCTGATATGAGCAAGTCTGTCTGGTTGTAGGTATTCTTGTCTTGCCCTCAGTTCAGCTGGCATGCTGTTGCTAGTTGTTCTCGCAGAGAACTCGTGCGCCAGTCTGTTCGCCTCTGAATGGGGGTCATGGTGCATGCATCTTGGGGCTGAGCTGCTGGTAGCTCACTTGGCCTGTTGCCATAGCTCTGAGAGGGTGGTATGGTGGTCGAAGGACTCACACCATTCCAGCCACTTTTCCTGCCTGACTCTGTTGGCAGTTTCCTTGACATCCTTGACAGTCTTCCTTAAGAGGGCTAGGTTGTTGGGGGTTCTTTGCCTTCAGAAATGTTTTCGGCACATATTTAGCCCGTGGTTGACCTCCCTAATCTCGTCCTTAAAGTACCAGGCGTCTTTGTGACTCCTGGACTCAGGAGTCTTGGATTCGGTCGTGGCATTTCGGCTGGGCCACTATCCATGAGGGTAGTTATTGTGCCGTAATGGTCACTAGTGATGGTCTCATCAACACACCAGCCAATCCTCTCCACCATAATCACAGTGGCCAAGGTGAGGTCTAGGACCCCTCTTCTGACATGCGTTAGCTCCTGGGTATTGAGGAGAGCGATCTCAGGGAATGTCTCAAGCACGTTGGCTATGTAATAGCCAGCCGCATCCGGTGCCCAGCAAGGAGCCAGGATGGGGTGGTGTGCACTGGTCTCCCCCTATGATCATTCGGTCATGTGAGGCAGCAACACAGACCTGGCTGATATCTAAGGTACTACAGTGTGGCCGGCTGTACACATTGTACAATTTCAGGGGCCCCACCGGCCAGGTGAATCTCGATGGCAAGAGATTCAACATCGTCTCCACAGTGCAGTGCTCATCGGCCTATTGTGAGCAGGGGATTGCTGCTTTTGACAAGGGTGATCAGCCTCTCTTGTGCCATCAGTGCGTGGCAGCATGAGACATGAGACCCCGAAAGTGAACAGGTTCCCGCGTTAATGTCCCCTAAGCATGGACAATGTCAATGCTCCTTGATCACACTATTGCGTGGAGGATGCCACTCCTTGTGGAGAAGCCATTGATGTTCCACTGCAGAATGCTTAGATTGCATGCCGTGATGTTACATCAGAGACATCATCGTATTCGGATTGACTGGTTTCAGAGTCTGACAACTCCATTGCGAAGTCCTCGTTGCTTAAGGGGTCTTCTACGGCTGTCAGGCTATCCCTGGGTCCACTGGGGTGTGGAGAGCCTTTGGTATCTCTGACTTTGTGTATTTGAGCTTTTCTTTGTTCAGGCTGCTTCTGTGCATTTTTCTTTGCTGGCCTTGCCTGGGCAAGGTCAGCTTGTTCTGGCTCGGGCACATTTTCAGCCCTGGTTGGCTCTGCCTGTGAGGGCATGGCCTGGGTTTTGGAGTGTGGCAGGGGCAGTCCCTCGTCCTGGGTGAGGGTGAGGATGGGGCTGGTGTGGCTCTTTCCAGCTTCCTTCCCTTTGGGGCTGCAACAGTCATGATCATTGCCGTCATGGCGACCGCGACTGCCTTCTCGGCCTCTTCACTCGTCCTTCCCAAAACTGTTGCTACTGCTGTGACTACAGCAGTCAACAGGAAGTCATGTCCTCCTATCGAGGAGGAGGTCTTGGGAGGACTTTGTGGTGCTGTTGAACCTTTATTCCTGTGGTTCTTCTGCACTTTTTTTCATCTTCAGAAACTCCTGTTTGTCGGAGATCTCCGGTTTCGGCTGGGGGGCGGCTTCCTTCCTCTTAGGAGGTCGGGAGGCCTTTTCACTTTTGTTCTTCCCCAGACTAGGTGCCTGGGGGGGGACAATCGGTTCTTAGCAACCTGCTTGAGGGCGCCTCTTTCTGACAGAAACAGCTCAGCTGATGCTCTTGGCACGTGGGACATTTGGCTGTTGTGTACCTCTTTTCCTTTTTGTAAGCCTTGAGGCACACCTCGGTGTTGTGTGCCTTGCTACAGACACCACATTTAGGCTTGGCTGTGCAGCTAGCCTGGTGGTGTCCGTACTTTTGGCACTTGAAACACCGAAGTGGATCAGGCACGTACGTTCGAAGGTTGTAGGTACCCCAGTTACCCAGATCAAGGGTAGAGGTTGGGGTACCTTTCATGGTCACCAGGACTTGCCTGGTTGGAGTCTTCCCTTCGAATTCGGGAAGCCTCCACGACCTGTGGGTGTGATGTGATCACCTCCACATCATACGAGACTGAGAAGCCAAGTAGCACCATCTTGACCCTCTTTTCCTCGGGATTCAGTGGTGAGAGGCTCACTTTCCTCCCATCTTTTAGCTCCTTCGTTTCCTGCAGGAAACAAGGGTAGCTTGATCTTTGGGCATGATGATCATGCCCTGATCTCTCGCAACCCGGATCGACAACCGGATTTTGCGTTGGCTCTCCAATGCCCTGACCATTTGGTAGGCATTGTCGAAGCCTTCAGGTTTGACAGGTACCTTGAATTGGGGGAAACGCCTTGGGGTTCAGACTCTCCCTCAGAGTCTGTCTCCGGCCTCGGACGTTTCGGCCCCGCCCTTTCGTTTGGGGCTTGCTCGTGGGGGCACCAGCTGTTTCGGCTGGTTCAGCTTGTGCTCCCAACTCGGTCAGGGGGGTCGTCTGAGGGGTACTCAGAGACCTTCCTGGCTTGGGTGCTGGCCTGGAGGGACCAGCACGAGAGTCCATC
>NC_051394.1:47207023-47212023 GCF_015228065.2 Penaeus monodon
TTTAAAAAAAATAATCAACTCTCTCCCCCCCCCCCCCTCCTCTCTCTTCTCTCTCTCTCTCTCTCTCTCTCTCTCTCTCTCTCTCTCTCTCTCTCTCTCTTCTCTCTCTCTCTCTCTCTTTCATTCTCTCTCTTCAACTCCACTGTTACAACATCATTCCTTTTTGGTGATCGGTAAGTATAGTGCAAAATTTATAATGTCAGTGATAATAATAATAATAATGAAAATGGAAATGATAAAGATAACTATAATGATCACTATTATCATAATACCAGTAATGATAATAACTATAATAATTATGATAATAATGATAATAGTAATAATAATGATAATGATAATGATAATAGTAATGACAATAATAATAATAATAATGATAATAACAATAGTAATAGTAGTAATAGTAATAGTGATAGTAATAATAATAATAATAATAATAATAATAATAATAATAATAATAATAAATAACAACAATAATATTATTATGCTAATAATAATAGCAAAGCAATAATAATAAACATGAAAATGCTAATAACAGTAATGATAATATTACTTATAATAAATGATGCATAATAATATTAATGATGATGATGATAATAATAATGATTTAATGATAATAATGATACTACTACTACTACTGATAATAATAATAATAATAATAAATAAATAAAAAAACAAAAATGATAATACTACTAATAAAGATGAATAATAATATTAATGATAATGATAATAATGATAAGAATGATACTACTACTACTAATGATAATAATAATAATAGTAATGATAAGAATGATAATAATAATATAAATATAAAATAATAATAATAATATAACAACAACAACAATAATAATAGTGATGATAATAATTATAATAATAGTATACAATAGTAATAATAATATTGATAATAGTAACTAAATAACTATATTAATATTAATAACAGCAAAGAAATAACAATTATAACGACAATAATGATAATTATAACAATATTGATAATAATAACAATGATGACAGCAACAATAAATCTAGTAGCTTTAAAAGAAAAAGGGGTCATTGCCGTCATTATTGTCGTTATCAGTACCATAATCACCAACACCTGATAGGTAAATGCTGTCTGGGTTGGATGTTTTCCTTATTCAATTTCTAAATGGCAAAAAACAAAACCACTGATATTCTAACGCCTGGATGGAGACGTACCTGGCAGTGACAGGCTGAGGAGCCTCGATCACCACCACCTGTCCGAATGCTGCAGGGGCCCATGAAAGGGAAACCCAAATATTGGTAGGTATTCAACTGGGACGGATCCCAGCTGTTGACCCCACTCTCACTTCGTAGTTCTTTTGAATTTGTGCGTTGGCACTCTTCTCCATGATGAAGGTTACGCGTTGGAATGTCTTAGGGATCCGAAATCAACGACTACGTACGGGTAGAGGAACAGAATGCCAACGAAACACTCTCTGTCGTAACTGGAATAAAATCCGTCGACTAGGTTCGCCTTTGTCCTCTCGAGGTTGGAGTAATCGGGAGAGCCCGTGATGTTCGCCCCCGTCGCCAGATCTGACCTGGTGGTGTAGCAGGGGACGGTGTCAGTTAAGACGGCTTCGACGTGACCCTCCAGGAGCGTCACGTTGGAGAAGATGCAGGCTGGGGAGGCAGGGTCGAGGCACCACACTTTGCACCAGGCCTTCTCGCTGCACATGGGGGCGCAGATGGCGTAGTAGGGCAAGAACGATTTCTGTGGCAGAGTGAAGGTCTCGGAGAGGTCGGCCCTGAGCAGCCGCGTGAGGGAGACAAAGGCTCGACGCCACACGAGGTGGTCGCCCTCCGCCAGCATCGCCAGGATCAGCATCGTCAGCATGGTTATAATGCTGAACCCCATGGCTGTTACTCGGAAAATCAGCGAGTTGCAAAAAAGTTTTCGGTTTCAGTAAGACTTCTAGAGACGCCGTCAGCGGAACGTCTTTCCTCGGTCAGGACGAATCCTTCAGTGTGTGACCGCTGACTCGTGAGCAGCTAGTGCAACCGCACACGAGTAGAGAGACGCTCCGCTGTCGAGCGACTGCGTCTATCGATTACAGAGATGGAAAGGCTGATTGATTTATACAATATTAAGATAAGATATAGACAGAGAGGAATATTTAGTGAGGGTTAGACGTATAATTAATGATAATCAATAATAATATTAATGATAATCAATAATATTAATGATAATCAATAATAATAATGATAATGATAGGAGTGATAATACTACTACTAATGATAATAATAATAATAGTAATGATAATAATGATGATAATAATAATAATAATAATAATAATCATAATTATAATAACAACAACAAAATAATGATAATGATAATGATAATAATAATTTTGATAATAATACCAATGATAATAATAGTGATAACATTACATGGTGACAATATTGATAACAATGGTCCACAGCAAATTTTTTTAGACAATTTTGATGCGCTGAATCCAAAAACAACATTGATTTTGCTCAATCAGGTCAAATTTGTGTTCTATTGCCAAATATTGTTTTCTACGGTTGTTGTTCATACATAAGGGTATTAGCATTTTCGTGGCGGGTATTAAGATATGATTTTCAAATTGCGACCGCACATTTTTGCTAACAGACATTTTTCCTTATTCAGATGAATGATATGAATTCGTCCAGAAGGTCTTGCAGAAATAAGCCGGATGTATTCTGCTACATCTGCGGCGAATACATTGTTCCTAACAGGAAACCAGTCACAAGTTTCGTAAAGCGTGCTTATCATGCTTATTTTGGCATGAATCTTGGTGATCAGGGACAAAGCTTGGGCGCCTCACATGGTCTGCAAGAATGCACCGAGTATCTACGTCGCTGGACCCATGGAAAGAAGGACGGGCTGAAGTTTGGAATTCCTATGGTTTGGAGAGAGCCGAAACCATGACAGTGATTACTTCTGCGCTATTAATTTGACTGGATCAACAGAAAGAACCAGAGCAGCCTCAAGTATCCTGATCTTGAATCAGCACGTCGTCCTGTACCTCACTGTGATGAAGTTCCAGTACGTCACAGCAGAACTTCGTGAGTTAAGTGACGAAGAATTCTCCAGTATTGAAGACAATGAAGAAGTAGTTCTAGCGATGTGCCGATGACGCTCCGCATCCCTTTTCCCAGAAGGAGCTAAATGATCTTGTCCGTGACCTCAACTTGCAAAAGTCATCCGCCGAATTGTTGGCATCAAGATTGAAAGAAAAAAACCTTCTTTCTGACAGTACTCGCATCACTTTCTACCGCAACAGACATCAAGAATACCTTCGTTTTTTCTCTGAAGAGAAAGACTTGGTGTACTCTACAGATGTTTCACAGCTTCTGCAAATCTTGGATTGCCACAGTACCAACCTGTAGAATGGAGACTGTTTATTGACAGCAGCAAGAGATCGCTGAAAGCCGTTCTGGTGCACAACGGCAACCAGTTTGCCTCTATACCGCTGGCTCACTCGACTACACTGAAGGAGAAGTATGAAGCGGTGAAGTATCTGCTGGAGAAAATTCGTTATTGTCAGCATTAGTGGATGATCTGTGTTGACCTGGAGATGGTGAACTTTTTGTTGGGACAGCAGTCTGGTTTCACCAAGTACCCGTGCTTTCTGTGCATGTGGGATAGTAGGACCGAGCTCAGCATTACACGAAAAAGGAGTGGTCTCTGCGGAGGAATTGCAGCCTAGCAGATCAAAGAACGTCATCAACGCCCCTCTGGTGGACAGAGATAGGATACTCTCCCACCCCTGCACATTAAGCTTGCTTGATGAAGCAGTTCACCAAAGCTCTGGACAAGGATGGTGGCTGCTTCCACTCACCTGTGCATGCTTTTCCGGAGTGACCATGGAGAAATTGAAAGCTGGCATCTTTGACGGACGGACCTCAACTACGTCAGCTCATCAGAGATCCAGAGTCTGAAAACTCAATGAATAAAGTTGAACTGGAAGCGTGGAAGGCATTTGTTCTGGTCGTAAAGAACTTCCTTGGCAACAACAAGGCCAGCAACTATGCAGAACTCGTCACCAAATGCTGACTGCCTTCAAAAACCTGGGATGCAACATGAGCATCAAAATGCACTACCTATTCTCACACATGGATCGGTTTCCTGAGAATCTGAGATCAATGAGCGACGAGCAGGGGGAGAAATTTCATCAAGACATGAAGGAGATGGAGACCAGGTATCAGGGACGGTGGGATGCAGTCATGATGGCCGATTACTGTTGTGTTTTAATGGTGGCCTCTTGCTGTTGGACATTCGAGGAGCTCAAAGAAATGGAAGTGTTCAGCACTGAATGATCAATGATGACCAAACATCTAGTTTTCATTGATCTGTCTTTATCGTGTCCTGTCTACTGATCAACTGATCAATTCTGATCGATGTTCAGCATTGATCAGTAGATATTGTAATAGTTACCAGTGTAATGCAATGTTGATGTCAATACAGATACCGATCAATGTTTGCAACATGTCGATAATTATAAATTGGGTGAGAAAAAAAAAATAAAATCGGATGTATAAGTAACACAAATAAAACAAAAATGCCGCTCTAATGTATTCCACTTCGTAAAAAAAACAATTTTTCCTATATTTCTTGACCTGATCGGGAAATGGATGGCATTTTTGGATTCAGCAATGCAGATTTGCTCTAAATCAGTTGAAAAAAATGATTTAGAGCAATAATATATTGATAATAGTAAATAGATAACTATATAATATCAATAACAGCAAAGAAATAACAATAATAACGACAATACTGATAATTATAACAATATTGATAATAATAACAATAATGACAGCAACAAAAAGGGTCATTGCCGACATTATTGTCGTTATCAGTACCATAATCACCAACACCTGATAGGTAAATGCTGTCTGGGTTGGATGTTGCCCTTATTCAATTTCTAAATGGCCAAAAAACAAACACTGATATTCTAACGCCTGGATGGAGACGTACCTGGCAGTGACGGGCTGAGGAG
>NC_051394.1:47217023-47224523 GCF_015228065.2 Penaeus monodon
GCTCAAGAGCGTGGCTATGCTGCGCGCTGTGCTCATGCCCCTGGTGAAGCCGTGGGGATGTTCATGTGGGGGTTCCATTTTCCACTGGAGCCGGTTCAGTACCATCCTCTCGGCCGTCTTGGCCAGACAGCTGAGGAGAGAGATGGTGCGGTACTTCCCTGGCTTCTTTGGTTTAGGGATGGGAACTATGGTAGCCCTTTTCCAACTCTGGGATGTTTCCCAGGACTTATTGATGAGTTGCAGGAATTCAAGCTCACATACTAGTCCCAGGTGGGAAATGATGGGGTATGAGATCCCATCAGAGCCCAGGCTGTGTTACAACTGGCTCTATAGGCATTTCTTAGTTCCCTCAGAGAAAAGATAATGTCTGAGTTATCGGGTTCGGCTGCCCTTTCTCTGATATGAGCAAGTCTGTCTGGTTGTAGGTATTCTTGTCTTGCCCTCAGTTCAGCTGGCATGCTGTTGCTAGTTGTTCTCGCAGAGAACTCGTGCGCCAGTCTGTTCGCCTCTGAATGGGGGTCATGGTGCATGCATCTTGGGGCTGAGCGGCTGGTAGCTCACTTGGCCTGTTGCCATAGCTCTGAGAGGGTGGTATGGTGGTCGAAGGGCTTTCCCCCATTCCACCCTTTTTCCCGCTGACCTGTTGGATTTTTTTGACATCCTTGCCGTCTTCCCTTAAAAGGGCTAGGTTTTTGGGGGGGTTTTTTGCCTTTAAAAAGTTTTTTGGCAATATTTAGCCCCGGGGTTACCCCCTAAATTTGTCCCTTAAAGTACCCGGCGTCTTTGTATCTGGATCAGGGGTTTGGATTCGGTCGTGGCATTTCGGCTGGGCCACTATCCATGAGGGGAGTTTTGGCCCGTAAGGTCACTAGTGATGGTCTCTCAACACACCAGCCAAAACCCTCACCATAATCACATGGCCAAAGGGGAGGTCTAGGACCCCTCTTTTGACATGCGTTAGCTCCTGGGGTTTTAGGAGAGCGATCTCAGGGAATGTCTCAAGCACGTTGGGTATTAATAGCCACCCCATCCGGGGCCCAGCAAGGAGCCGGGGGGGGTGTGCACTGGGCTCCCCCTATGATCATTCGGTCATGTAGGCAGCAACCCGACCCCGGGGATATCTAAAGGGACTACATGTGGCCGGCTGTACACATTTTCAAATTTTAGGGGCCCCCCCGGCCCGGGGAATCCGATGGCAAGAGATTCAAACATCGTCTCCACAGTGCAGTTGCATCGCTATTGGGGAGCAGGGGATTGCTGCTTTGAACAAGCGGGGGGTGATCAAGGCCTTCTTGCCATCAGGCGTATGGCCAGCATGAAGACATGATACCCAGAGAATGATGAAACAGGTCCCGCTGTTAATGCTCTAGAGCATGAAATGTCAATTGCTCCTTGATAACACTATGCGGGAGGATGCCACTCCTTGTGGAGAAGCCATGATGTTCCCACTTGCAAGAAGAATGCTGAATGCATGCCGTGATGATGTACATCAGAGACATCATCGTATTCGGATATTGACTGGTTTCAGAGTCTGACAACTCCATTGCGACGTCCTGTTGCTTAACGGGTCTTTACGCTGTCAGGCTATACCTTGGGTCCACTTGGGGTGTGGAGAGCCTTTGTATCTCTGACTTTGTGTGTATTTGAGGCTTCCTTTCTTTGGTCAGGATGTTCCTGTGCATTTTTCTTTGCTGGCCTTGCCTGGCAAGGTCAGCTTGTTCTGGCTCTGGCACAGTTCACTCAGCATGGGTTTGGCTTCTGCCTGTGAGGGGCATTGGCCTGGGTTTGGGTCTCTTAAGGTTGGAGTGGGGGAGGGAGTCTCGTTTTCCTGGGGGGGTGAGGGTTGGGATGGGGTGGTGTGGCTCTTTCCAGCTTCCGTCCTTGGGGTCTGCAAACAGTCAGGATCATTGCAGTTCATGGCGACCGCCGGGACTGCCTTGTCTGCGGCCTCTTCACTCGTTCCTTCCCAAAACTGTTGCTACTGCTGTTTGACGAAGCAAGTCAACAGGAGAGTCATGCCTCCTCATCGAGGAGGAGGTCTTCGTTCTGTTGGGGAGACTTGTGGTGCTGTTTGAAACCTTATTCCTGTGGTTCTTCTGCATTTTTGTCAATCTTCAGAAACTCCGGGTGTCGGAGATCTCTCCGGTTTTCGGCTGGGGGGGCAGGTTCTTCCTCTTAGGAGGTCGGGAGGCCTTTTCACTTTTGTCTTAGGTGGCCTTGGGGGGTCGGGAACAAACACTGGTTCTCGCTTCTTCTTAGCAACCTATTGCGCTGGAAGGCCGCTTCTTTCCTGACAGAGTAAGCCAGGCTCCAGGTGTGATGCCTCTTGGCATAGTTGGGACATTTGGCTGTTGTGTCCCTCTTTTCCACATATGTTCGAAGGTTGTAGGTGCCCCAGTTACCCAGATCAAGGGTAGAGGTTGGGGATACTTTCAGGTCACCAGACACGACTGCCTGGTTGGAGTCTTCCCGTTCGACATCGGGAAGCCTCACCAACATGTGGGGGGAGTGATGTGATCACCTCCACATCATACGAGACTGAGAAGCCAAGTAGCACCATCTTCACTCTCCTTTCCTCGGGGTTCAGTGGTGAGGCTCACTTTCCTCCCCTATTTTAGCTCCTTTGATTCCTGCAGGAAACTAAGGGTAACTTGATATTTGGGCATGATGATCATGCCCTGATCTCTCGCAACCCGGATCGACAACCGGAATTTGCGTTGGCTCTCCAATGCCTGCCATTTGGGGAGGATTGTCGAAGCCTTCAGGTTTAACAGGTACCTTGAATGGGGGGGGAAACGCTGGGAGTCAGACTCTCCCTCAGAGTCCGTCTCCGGCCTCGGACCGCTTTTCGGCCCCCCCGACCCTTTTCGGCTTTGGGGCTTGCTCGTGGGGGCACCAGCTGTTTCGGTGGTTCAGCTTGTGCTCCCAACTCGGTCAGGGGGGTCGTCCTTTGAGGGGTACTTCAGAGGGACCTTCCTGGCTTGAGTGCTGGCCTGGAGGGACCAGCACGCCAATCCATCTGTTGGACAATCTGGTGGACAGACATATTTTTAGATTTTTTTTCTGTATTGTCCATCTTGGCAGAAGGCGTGACTGAGTCATCCTGTGCTCTGGGTTTTCTTTAGCCACCCGGAGGCACGTATGGCTTCAGGGTGGCTGCCGTGGTCTGGGCCTTGCACAGGTCGTCAACATTGGCATCTGTCTGTGTTTTTTTTGTTTGAATTTTCATGTTTTTGGACAGCCAGTGCTTCTTTCCCTCACGCCCCACACCACCACGGAGGTTCCAACAGGAGAAAGTTGAGTGTTAGAGCAGTGTCTAACAGCAACAGGGCGTGATGAGTGGATATACGCAGCCAATTAGCATTAGCCATGCACGACACTCAACGGACCAGTGTGAGTACCAACGGCAACATGGACTCTTAATTCCTAGCATCATGAGGGAGAAGCCCGATTGCACCTGACCGGCCTGAATCCGGCCCGCCTGTCCTTGCTGGAACAGCGGACCAAAGAGGGCGTGTTTGCTAGCCGCAGGGCCGCGTACTCATTCACGGCATCGCTCAACCTCCAAGACTCTCGTCTCCACAGTGCACAAGGCTGCCACGCAGGGTAGGTGTGAACCCCTGGGGAGAGACCAGAGGGGATACCCTCCCACCTAAAGGACATCGTTGTTTGGAAACCTTTTACTCTTCCCTCTGAAGCAGCCACCAAAGGTTGCTTCACCCAGTGAGGGAAAGAAAGCTCTTGCACTTTTTCCAGGCGGTTCCTTTCATCCCTCTGAGACAACCACCCAAAAGTTGTTTCACCTCAGTGAGAGAGTGGAGGCCCTACATCTTTTCAAAGTGAATCCCTTTTCCTCTGAAACAGCCACCCAAAGGCTGTTTCACCTCAGTGAGGGAGGGAGCTCTTACACCTTTTCCAGGCAGTTCCTCTTATCCCTCTGGAACAACCACCCAAAGGCTGTTTCCTCTCAGTGAGGGAGGAGAGGATATGTACCTTTTCAAAGTGAATCCCTCTTCTCTCTGAGACAGCCATCCAAAGGCTGTTTCACCTCAGTGAGAGAAGAGGGGTCCTGCACCTGTTCCAGTAATGTCCCGTCATCCCTCTGAAACAGCCACCAAAGGTTATTTCACCACAGTGAGGGAGAGAAGCTAACTTTTCCAGGCGGTTCCTATGGCGGGACGGGAAGTTAGCTATTTAGACAGAACCAGGCTGAGGATCTGTCAAAGTGAGGGGCTCCTACCTGCCTATCATTCCTATGCGAAACAGTGAGATGAGGAGTGGCAGCTCATCAGGATGGTCTGCCGACCAGTCCCTAGCAAATAGAATGGCAACTCTATGCACGTCGTAAGGCAGGCCTCTAGGCCCCCAGACACACCCCCCCTGCGAGGAGGTAAAGGTCTGCCCACCGTCGAGCACGTACCGAAGATTGGGGTACAGTTCATCAGAAGGTGTGGCACAGAGTTATACTACTGCCGAAAATTTGTATGGAAAGAAAGGCTTAGAGGGCAACGAAGCTAAAATGCAAGCAAATAGCATCCGGGGCCAGAAAACAAAGGGTGGACGCGGCACCCGGCCGATAACGCGTAAGAGCCAAGGCTGAAATTGTAGTGGGCCGTGGTGCGGTACATCCTCTTTAAGCTGCCATGCCAAAAAGCATCAAGACCGAGAGGGTCAAGTAGCTCTCTTGGCTTATCGCTTGGCGCCAAGTGCGCGACCCGTCGAGCGCTTTGCGGTACTTCCCTTCGCTCTGAATCGCCCAAGTAAGGGCCAATTCCCCGCAGTGAGAAAAGAGAGGACTGTCCTTCCAGGTCTGCTGCTCGATGTGGTCTGAGTCTGATAAACTAAAGGGGGGGGGGAAGGGGAGGAATCCTCAGTTTGAGGAGGGGAAGAGGAGCTAAGGGTAGCTAGCTACCTAGAAATTGAAAAAAGAGGTAAGTGTAAAGTAAGGGGGCGGAAACCCTTGTTGTTTTTTTCCTTTGGTTTACTGTGTGGAAGTGTGTGTTTTTTTCTTTTATTTTCATTTTTACCCGGAGCCAGGTTGGATAGGCAGGAGACACCCTATTTTATTTATTTTTTCGCCCACATAGGGATTATCAATAAAAGGTTGTTGTGAACCCATTATGATAGCCTATTGCGGGTGAGACCCTCGCCTGCCTCCCTGCCAGCTCCTAGGAGCTGAGAGCGAGTTTCAGGTGGGGTCCCTCTTTTGTTTATTTAACGGAAGGAATGGAGAAAAAAAAAACAAAGAAAAACAAAGGAACGATTAGTTTAAAAAGGATTTTTTTTTGTTTCGTCCGCTCGGGAATTATCATTAAAAGGTGGGAACCCATTATGGATTCAGCCTATTGCAGTGAGACCCTCGCTGACTCCCTGCCAGCTCCTAGGGAGCTGAGAGCGAGGTCAGGGGTCCCTCTTTTGTTTATTAAAGGACGAGGAAAAATTCGATGAACGGGATATGTCAACAGGAGAACGATATAAAAACGGCAATAAATATACAGAGTGATGGTGAGAAGAACAAGAACATAATAACATGAAAACATAAAAGAACAAGAACATTTTTTTTTTTTTTGTTTTTTTTTTTTTTCGCCCGCTAGGGATTGATCATAATATGTGTGTACCCATTCCCATTATGATGCCTATTGCAGGTGGACCCTCGCCTGCCTCCCTGCCAGCTCCTAGGAGCTGAGAGCGAGGTTCAGTAGGTCACTCTTTTATTTATTAAAACGAGAAGAATGGAGAACAAAAATATGAGAACAAAAGAACGATAGTTCAAAAACGGTAATAAATAAACAAGTGAGGATGATGGTGAAGAACTAGAGCGCGAGTATGAAAGTGATGAAGGGAGGATGATGGTTGAGGAAGAACATTGGAAACATAAAAAAACGAGGAAGGATGATGGTAACAAGAACATAAATGAAAAACAACGGAGGGATGAATGGTTAAACAGAAACAAAGCAATTAATGAACAGGAGATAAACGAATAGATGGTGAGAAAACAGAAACAGAGGAGAATGAAATAGGAGAAAGGGTGAGGTGAAAGAACATAGAGTTGTGCCACAGTAACATTAGGTTTTTAAATGGGGAAAGAATGGAACAAACCAAGAACATAATAACCATAATAACACAATTTTTTCTCCTGCCAGGGATATCATGCAGGTGTGAACCCGCTATGATAGCCTGTTTGCAGGTAGACCCTCACCTGCCTCCCTTCCAGCTCTCGGAGCGAGAGCGATGTTCAGTCGGTGTCACTCTTTTGTTTATTGTGAGAGAGTATGAAGGAAAAACATTATAAAAAGACATTAACATAAAACATAAAAACGAAGAAGGGTGAGTGTCCCGGCGCAATAAACTCGTATGATGATGAGACATGAGTACGTATATGGGTGATGAGTCTGTGAATGCTGGGGTGTTATGTGTTGTTGTGTGTTATGTTGGCTGGTGGTTTATGGGGAGCTATGATGGTGGTTTCTTTTGCTTGGAAATCATCTCAGAAACGAGCACAAGCACAACACAAACACAAGCGTGCGCATGGATGTGGTCGGTCCGGAAAGCTTTTTCCTTGCTGTGGTTTAATGGGCTGGTGTATTGTGAGTGAAGTGAATTGAGTGATATTTACAGTCTAAAATTACAGAAACACCTATACAAGCGTGGTGTGTGGCCAGCGCATCGACTCATTTAAGGACGAGGTGGTGATGTAGAAAGTGGTTGGTGGCTTTTGTGTGGTGTATGATACATTGAGTGATATGACTGTGATGATATCGCGGGTGTGTTGGCATATGTTATCTTCTTCGCATGGGCGGTGGAAGGTGGCTGGAGTGTTCGTTATGTAGGTTGGCATTATGGTATTTTTTTAGCTTGAAAAGCATCCTTCGGACGAGCACAAACCACAAACCACAAACAGAACACAGAACACAAACAAGAACACAAACACAGAAGTTCGATTTGTGCAGTGGATTGTGAGCGGTTCCGAGGCTGTTTCATCGATAGTGTATCAAAAATAGAATACACATATATACAAAAATGCGAGCTTCATGCAAGGGTGGGAAACATCCTTCGATCTGCACGCACGTATGCGTGCAGATCGGAGGCCATTCCCCCGAAAACTAAGCATTTAGCTCGCCCATAGAGGGGTTTGGGGGATTCGGTTAATTAGCGGGAGTGTTCTGGCCACCCATGTGTGATTTTTTTGTATGTTGGTCTATGGTGTCGTCGTAGTTTGTGTTGTCTATGTGTTGTATGCGGTCCCATGTTCGTTTGCTTAGTGTGTGTATGCGTATGTTCAGTGGCTCTATGTTGTATGTCTGGTGTAGTGATTGTGCGGTAATTCTGTATCGATGTGGTCCTGTCTCTCTATCACTATATATACTTGCCAAAATGATCTAGCCTCTGGTTTAGTACAGTGGTAACGTGTCGGCCTCTCATCCGCGGGGTCGGCTGTTCGCGCCTGCGAGAAGTTCCAATTGTCGTCTGGAGGTTCCTGCTATGGCTGGGCACCACAGC
>NC_051394.1:47232023-47234523 GCF_015228065.2 Penaeus monodon
TTAATAATATATATTATATATATTATATTACGATATAGATATATATATTATATAATATAAATTTATTTATATATACAGACATATACACACACAACACACCACCACACCACACACATATATAATATATAGTATATAAATATATTTATATATATATCTATATATATATAGATATAAGATCGATATATAGTACATAAACATAATATATAACATATATTATATATATATAGATATATTATAATATATATATATATATCTAACATATAGAAGATATACATATAAGTATATATAGATATTATAGAATATATAGATATATATATATATATATATAATTATATATAATATATATATATCATATATTAATATATTGTATATATATAATATATATATGTATGTAAGTATATATAGGTATAATATATAATATATAATAAGATATATATATATATGTATATTATAGATATATATATATATATATTATAATATATATATTATGAATTATATATATATATATAATATAATTACCCACACACACACATACACACACACGCACACACACACACACACACATATATATATGTATATATATATATTTATAAATATATATATATTATATTATATAATATATATATATATATACTTCTTCTTTTAACGGTAGTTCATGTCCTGACGCCGTGGTCACAGCATTGATTACTAATTGTAGTTTTCATGTTGTGATGCTCTTGACGTGAGGACGTGGTTTAGGTCCCCAAGTTCCTTACACGGAGAATGCGGTGGTACCTTTTAGGTAATCATTCTCTTCTATCCGGGCTTTGGGCCCACCACTTGACTTGGGCTGGCTTGGTCCACCCAGTGGCTAGGTAGGCAATCAAGGTGAAGTTCCTGCCCAAGGGAACAACGCGGCGCTCGGTGACTCGAAACCTCAGATTGCAGATTGGCCGTCGTGACATAGTCTTGAGTTCCGACGCTCTAACCATTCGGCCACCGCTGGCCTATATAAAAAAAAATCCACACACACACACACACACAAACACAAAGCAGGCAAACACCACACACACACACACACACACACACACACACACACAAACACATATCTATATATATATATATATATATATAATATAGATATTATATATTTATAGATATATATATATATGAAGATGGAAAATAACGCAATGCCTCATTGACATTGATATATAACAAGTGCGATATAACACAAACAGGTAACTAAACATGATTGTAACGAAATATTTGAAAACCACATCATAATCCACAAGATATATAAAATATCAGTCAGTAATAAACACTTATGCAACGATGGGAATCAAAATAACCGAAGTAAATGTATTATACTTTCTTATTCATAATACTCCGTTGTTCCCCGTCCAAAGATAATAGAAATTTTAAAAGAGCCAGTCGCGAACGAGCGTAAAACATTTCTTTCTCCTTTCAATGGAATACTATCACATAATTACAGACGTATACAGATTAAAATGATATGCTGGTTTATTAGAGCTAGTTTATACTTCATGAATGTCAATATCTTTAACGCATATCAGATGACTAATTAATTATCTCAGTTTCCACAGACTTGGTAAATACTATTTAACGAAAAACAACCAAACTTAGCATAAATTTCTGTAGAAAAAAAAAAATAATAATAATAAATAATAAAATGAAGATATATCATCTGTTTACCCTTTCTTGATTTTTTCGAAAAGAGTCTTGAGTATATGCTTGTCTCAAAATATTTTTAATATTATCTAATAAACACAAATAACAATATAAAAGCATCAATATCAATTTAAATTTAAAAAAAAACACATTTTCCACCCCCAATGGGAGGGGAAATCAGGATCGGTTATTAGGCTTACGATCGGACTCCTCTGCTGGCTGAGCACATATGGAGCTATCTGTATGTAACAAAATACAGAAAAACTACAGGGGACACAGAACATTTAAACCCACACCTAATATACAAGTCACATCCTAATTAACTTGATGTCAAGAAATGCAAAGATATAATGTTTACTTAAACCATATTGGCATTTTTCTACGATGGAGGAACAATAAAAAATATCGGGGGAACTCCTTGGAATGTGTGAGTAGTGTGTGGATGGTGTGTGTGTGTGTGCGCGCGCGTGCGTGCGTGCGTGCGTTTGCGTGTGTATCTTTATCGACTCATCTAAATAACGGCATTCCCTAAGAAAAGAAAGAAAATGAAAATCTGCTCGACCACAATAGATGTAGAGATATATTCACAGTTATCCCTTCGCAAATATACAAAGAAACGAAATCCTGGCGATAGCTTCATAGGTAACTGATGTAATTACCAAAATAACACGCTAGTTCTACTCTTTTCCGATAAAACCAGAGTCTAATCGGTTAATTTACCATCGCAAAATGGATAACATCAGAAATGACGCAAAAAATGTAGAATCTGACCTTTTTCTGGCACTTTTTTCTATAATATTTTCTTCACAAACAAATGATAAGAAGGGGAGGA
>NC_051394.1:47239523-47249259 GCF_015228065.2 Penaeus monodon
CACCCTGACTACAACGCGGGTCTTGCCAGACAGTATGACCTTCGAAAAGGTGTACGGTCTTAAGAGATTGGTTAGGAAGGCGTGTTAGCACAGCACAACCCGCTCGTTCACGACTCGAAGCCCTTTTAATAAGTATGTAATGAGGTTTTTATCTATTTATAACATCTTTTACAAGTCAATCATATAATGATACTTTGTTTTTCATTTCTTTGTTCGTATTAACAGTAAAAAATATACTGATCTCTTCTTTCTTGTAGACCACAAGATAAAAAACACGAGGTGGTGTCCATGAGATCGGGCGGCCTTGAACCCCACACACTGTTGGTCAGCGAGCACAACAACCCAAGAGAGTGAGTGTGACAAGGACTCTAGCTTAGAATCTCCTCGTTTGTTTTGTCGTAAGAATGATTTTAAATAGAATAAATAAAAATAGAAGTGAAACTTACTTGTATTAAAAAAAAGAAATATAAAAACAGAGGCCGTAATAGAAAGTTTAAAAAGTAAGGGGTAATAGTGCGGTAAAATAGATTAAAACAATAAAACTCAGGGATTTACAGGTCGCGGTGGCTGGCAAGAATGCCCCAGATGGTTGCTGAGCAGTGGCTGCTGGGTTGAGAGGGGGACTCGCCTAGTCTGTACCTCTCACATTAGGATACTTCACGTCTTACTAAAGCTCGTTAGCTACAGTCGGGCTATCCTTTAGATAATCGCCCGGTTTGTTCTGCGATTTTTCCATTTATTATTTATACCTTTTTCTTTTACGTACATTTTTATGGACCTTACAGCGTATAGCAGCGTAAACAGGTATTGTTTTTATTCGTTTTATTTAATAATTCCCGTATTTACGTGTATGTGTTGTGCTAGTATTTGACAGCCACCGCCCCAGACAAGTTAAGTTCATTTATTATGGGTTACTGGTTTCGTATTTAATAATAATAGTGTTTGGCCTTTAGCCATGTTTCTTTTTCTGACAGTATATATTATAAATTTATAAATGATGAATTCTGAAGGGCATTAAAATGGCAATGATAAAATACAATAAAACCATTTTATGAATAATTGATAAATTGATAAAGCGCATAACAAAGTTATATAATTTATTGAATTCACTTTTAATCATAGACTAATTTACCTGGATTACTTTTCCGTTTCTTATCAGTTATAAAGCACTTTGCTTTGAATTATTATATTTTCTGGTGTATGCTTTAGTCAAAAGACTGGTTCACATATCTTATAATAACAGGCGCTACCAAGTACGATAAACACCACAAAACATATGTGTCTGGTAACAAATCTTTTGTGCGAAACAGGAGGTCATAGGCTTAAGTCTGGTCGACTCCTACGGCCCCGCCAAACTAGGGGGGAAGACAGAGAAATTTCCGCAGACGCAGCGGTCGGCGAAAAGACCAGAAAACAGACCAGTCGTAGCTCCAGATGGCTCCCCGGACGCTGTTCATGCCTTAGCTTGTAGTTTCTTTGACTAGCAAAGTGCGGCTGTCTCAGTTCATGCAACCTGGTCAGTGACCGATTGCATGGGTTGCGTAGGTGGGTGAGTAAAACCTTCACATGTTATGCATACCGCGGGCAAGGTGAGTCCGTGTGGTCCCCCCCTGGCCAGATCTGAGCCTCGGGTGAAGCAAGGGACGGTGTCAGTTGGGACGCTTCGACGTAGTCTACAGGCTCATGTTGCAAATGGGGGCACAGACGGCGTTTAGTGGGGCAGGGAGGGTTCCTGTGGAGCGAAGGCATCGGAGAACTCGGACCTGAACAAGCCGCGGGTCGCACATCCGTCAACATCGCCCGCATCGTCATCGTGCATGCTGTTGAGAGCGCATAGGCGCTGAATGGGAGATTAAAGGCTTCCCCTCGACAGCATCAGGAACTTTTTGTTGGCAGTGCTCTGTGAAGCGTCTTCGCTCTGTTTATCCTATGTTGTCTGGTGTTTCTATACAGAAATACTTGATGATTGAAGACAACCAACGATGGAACTGAAGTAGTTTCATGGAGATCAGCTCTGACAAAAATAAAAGGGATTCTCCATGGTCTCGCTTCACACGCAAGAGAGAGTATCGTGCCAAACGTGTGTGACTACAAGAGAAAAATAAAATATTGTACTTTACAATCGTACAAGAATCTCATTATTGATATTGCTGTTACACAGCAATATAAACTAAACATAATAATCATATTTACATGGTGTAACCGATCACAAAAATGCAGTGTAGGTAATAGAATCACACAATTATCAAAAATACGTTCGGTAATACTTGTCACCACACGTATGTAATGCATCACAACATGTTCATTAATCACATTTATCATTATCACAACTCACTCATATCACAACCGCTTACTTCCTGAAGGAGGAACGACCTCAGAATGAAAGACATGGGCCACACCTTGCCGGTATTCTCAGGTTGCGCCAGTAACGTCGATGTGTCAAGTGATCGAGGGTATTCTACATGGGACACACACGCATGCCCGCACACGCATAAGAACAACAAAACACACACACAAACACACACACACACACAAACACACATCACACACACACACACACACACACCACACACCACAACACACACACCACACACACACACACACACACACAACACACACAAACTCACCCAACACAACAACGCATACACACAACTCACGCCAACACCACCACACGCATACAAACAAATATATATGTACATATATATATATATATATATATATATCTATATATATATTTATATATACTATTATATATATAGGCGTGTGTGTGGGTGCTGTGTGTGTGTGTTGTGTGTGTGTGTGTGTGTGTGTGTGTGTGTGTGTGTGTGTGGTGGGGGTACATAGGCGGCGGAGCTGAGTCTATGACTGTGGGCATTAGAAAATTAGAGATTTTCACTATAAGAAATATATATAATTATACATATTATATGATAAACCTGTCATAGGGGGCGGAGAGGGAGTATTACCTTGGGGGGAGGAGATTCGAAAATCAAAAGCTTAAGACATATTTAAGAAAATAGCAAAACATGAATTCTGACAAAAAAATTAATTCAATAAGTTCCAGACATAAAACTTATTACTGTCCTTTACAGTTTGTAAGTCCTTCACAACATTTAATAAGAGATTTTTTTTTTCAAAATTATCTGGAGTCCTTTACAGAGTAGAATGCAAAGTCAATTCCGCCGGCAGTCCAGGACAGATACTTCCAGGGAAGTGAACAATCAAATTGGTTAATGTTGTACAATAGTGGTGTCCTTTTATAGGAGATATAAACTTGCTCTGCCCTTTATGGTGATTTTTTTTCTACCTGTGGTCGGTATCTGGTTGAATGTTTTTGTTTTATCCAAGACGTGCCTGCGTAACATAAAATCATAGGTTGTCATTATATTATTACCCGATATATGTTTCTGTACGATACTGTAGGTCTGTAACTATGAATTACAATAAACCAAATACTCAAAACAATAAACTGTATAATAAACAACTAAACTTCGGCTAAACTAGTTTTAGACAAACAGCGCCTTTTCACACAACAACATGCGCATGACACAGTCTCACATAATTATATACTTAACAATCAGTATATTCGTTCTGCGTTAACATAAATAATACCAGAGGGTAATATTCCATATGGCTCCGCAATTTATGTGTGTTAACTGTGTTTTCGTTGTGGTGGGGTGGGGAGGGGGCGATTTGCTTAAAAAAAATAGATCACTCGTCCATTCGAACTCCGCTGTCATGAGCCCAGAAAGTCTGTCCTTTAAATACTGACTCAACTATACCTATACAATACTTTGAATAAATCAAGTTCAGGGAAACCAACATGTCTACTGTAAGAGCTACTATCCATTCTGGTATAATGAGTATAGTATAATTATATCTTTAGTAGTCTGTGTGATCGTGTTAAAACCCAAATGTAAAGCACAATTTCTTCAGCAGTTTGCATTCTGGGGGGCCCCTGCCCCTCTGGCCCTCCGTTCCGCCACTTATGTATATAATAATATATAGTACCTATATATATACATAGTATTATAATATTATAATATATTATAATTATATAATATCCTCGTTTAAATATGCACACACACTGGTGTGTGTGGTGTATTTATATTTAGGTATATATATAAATATATATATATATATATATTATATATATATATATATTATATATATTTATATATCTCTATCTATCTGTGTGTGTGTGTGTGCGTGTGTGTTAATTATTATGCCCCCTTTTTGTTTTTTTCTTTTTTTTTTTTTGGGGGTGTATTGAGTAAATTTTTGGGTATTTTTTTTTTTTTTTTGTCTTTTTCTTTTAAAAAAATTTAAAAAATTTTTAGATTTTTTTTTCCCCCCCCCCTTGGGCCCCCCCCTTCCCCAAAAAAAAAAAAAAAAAAAAAAAAAAAAAATTTTTTAAAATACGGGGGGGGGGGGGCCGGGGGGGGGGGGGTTTTTTCAAAAAAAAAAAAACCCCTCCCCCCCTTTTTTTTTTTTTTTTTTTATTATATTTTTAAAATATAAAATTTATATATATATTATATATATAAAAAAAAAACCCCACACAAAACCACCCACACACCCCCAAACACCACACACACACCCCACACCCCCCCCCCACAAAAACCCCCACACAAAAAAAACCAAAAGCACAAACACACCCCAACACAAAACCCCCCAAAAACAAAAAAAAAAAAAAAAGGGGAAAAGCAAACAAGTTTGTAAATAAAAATTTTTTATATATATATATTATATTAATTATATATATTTTTAATTTTAAAAATTTTTTAAAAAACAAACCACAAAACACAAAAAAAACCCCCAAAAACCACAAACCACAATCCAAAAAAAAAAAAAAAACCCAAAAAAAAAAAATTTTAAAATAAATATATATATATATATATAATATATATTATTTTTTAATATATAAAACAAAAAATCAAAAATAAAAAAAAAAAAAATTTTAAATTTTAATTTTAAATTTTTAAATTTAAATTTTAAATTTTAAAAAAGGGTTTGGGGGTTTTTGGGGGTTTTTTGATAAAAATTTATTTTTCATTAACAAAAAAAAAAATTTTTAATATTTTTATTATTTTATATATATATATATATATATAGGCATATATGCACACAAACACACCACACACACACACACACACGCACCACGCAAACACACACACACCATCACACACACACACAACCACACACACACACAACACACACACACCACACACACCAACAGGACGCAACACGCACACACAATGTGTGTGTAGAATATATAATATATTGATTTTTATTATATAGATTAATATTATATCTAATATATATTATATATATATATATATAGGGGGGGGGGGGGCGTAATATACCCCACACACACATGCACACACGACACACACACACACACACACACACCCACCACAGACACACACACACACACACATATATACATACATGCACACACACACCCACACACATCACCACCACACACACAACACACACCACACATTATCTAATTATAGATATTATAATATAAGTATATATATATATAATATTATTATGGCATATATTATAATGCATATATCTATCATATAATATATCATAATATAATATATATATATATATCTATATTAATATATATATATTCTATCTATATATATTTATATATACATGTGTGTGTGTGTGTGTGTGTGTTTGTTTGTAATATATATATCATACTATACATCTATCATTTTATATATATATATATATCTAATAATATCTATATATATATATATATATTATATATATGATTATACATATATGTGTATTATATCGGTATATATAGTTAGTATATAATAATATATCTATATATTTATATATTATAATATCTAGAGATATTCTATATAGTATATATTAGATAAAACACGACCAAAATCTAACAACTAAAATACACCATAAACAGACAATAACAAAACAAAATTTAACATTGACGTAATAGATCTCCTTGGGGAAATCTAAACTGCCTTCCAGACTGTGATTTCCCCTTTACGACCCCTTCTTTGTTTCTTGTCGATTAGATGAGGATTATGTTCCACGGGCAGGTGTAGACGGTGGACGGAGGGGGGGGGTGATTTCTTTCATATTTTCTCTATCTGTACTATTTGCATTTTCTTTTCTGGTTGGTTTTCGGACTGATTTTGTTTTTGCGGGTTGGCGCTGTTTTTATTTGATGATGTTGTTGTTATTATTCTTCAATATTTTTATTATCTTATATTTTATCATCATATCACTACACTACTACCATTGCCTTGCGAGTAGGTTTATTATTAGCATCAACCTTCATCATCATCATTACACATATTATCATCATTCCATTATCTTATATTATTATTATTATTATTATTATTATATTATCATTATTATTATTTATTATTTATTATTATATTATTATTATTATTATTATTATTAGCATTATTATTATTATGTTATTTATTGTTGTTATTATTATTATTACTATCATTATCTTTGTTATTATTATTATTATTATTATCATTTTATCATTGTTATAATTATTTTCCATTATTATTATTATTATTTTATTTTATTCTTATTCTTATTATTATTGTTATTATTATTGTTATTATTGCTATCGTTGTTATTATTATCATTAATATTATTATTATTATTATTACTTTTATAATTATCATTATCAGTATTACTATTATATATATATATATATCTATATATATATATCTATATATATATATATATATTATATATATTATATAATATATATATATATATATATATATTCATGTATGTGTATATATGAGGAACTGAACGCTTCTCTCAGTTAACCTTGATTCCGTTATTAACTTCCTTGCCTCGCTATTCCACACCGCTTCGTCGAGTTTTCATATTAGTTTGTACCTAAGAAACTATACTTATTTTCTGACTGTAGAGACATACCTACATATTTGCTTCGGGCTAAATGTAACTGTCGGGAACAAGAACTTCGAGAGAAAGTATTATCAGATAATTGAATTTCGTTAACAAGAAGTACTCATCATTTTTCTATTGCTCAATAAGTAACAGTATGAACACTTATGAATTGTTGATTTCAACCTCTATTAGTTTGAGAATATCTGTTTGTGGGTGTTCTACGCTCATGGCGAGTTGTGCTGGAATTTGATCTTTGTATTTTACGTTTGTAGGATATTCCTTATACTTCAGTGTTAATTAATTCGTATGAGTTGTGACTGGTGATAATACTCTCCCTCTCTCTTCGTCTTTGTCTCTCTCTCTCTCTCTTCTCTTCGTCTCTCTCTCTCTCTCTTCTCTTCGCCTCTCTCTCCCTCCCTCCCTCTCTCTCTCTCTCTTTCTCTCTTTTCGGTTCTGTCTATGTCGCTCTCTCTCTCTCTGCCCTGCCCCTTCTCTCTCTCTCTCTCTCTCTCTCTCTTTCTCTCTCTCTCTCTCATTCACCGTCTCCCTCTACTTCCCTACGCCCTCGCCATCCTTTTCTCGAGAGAACGAGAGAAGAGAATATTCCTGCATAAGATACTCTCTTCCTGCCATCTCAACCGGAGGAAAGCCTGGCGACATATTTTCCCGAAAAAGACGAATACATGGTTTCGTTGGACGGCGCTCGTTTGATAGCAGGGAGAAAAACACTCAAGTAGGAGTGTATTTTCACCGCGCGTTGATATTTGCAGACACACAGACATACACACACATGCAGATACATATTCAGGCCCACACACAAGAAACAAACAGGAAAAAAAACACCTACAATAAGACAAGAATATAATCGTTCCATTCATTCATACATACGCACACACATACATACATACATATATACATATACACACACACACAGACACACACACACACACACACACACACACACACACACACACACACACACACACATATATATATATATATATATATATATATATATATATATATATATATACATATATATATACATATATACATATATATACACTCATGCGTGTGTGCGTATGCGTGTGTATGTATGTATGGGGGCTGTAATCGCCTCACCGTATAATGCGACCATTGTTCTGTATCTCTCCTATCGATAGCACCAGGGTACATTAGGCTACGTACGTGTTTATATATTTTCTCTTCTATATGTTTAGTCTGAGACCCTGCTGGGTGTTTTTCGTTTTGTTCTGTTATGATTTAGTAAATTGTCTTTATTCTAGTATTGATGTTTCTATTCAGGGAGATTTTATTTGTGATGGATCTAATACATAGGTGGTCATGACCGAGATGGAATAGTAAAAATATATACGGTGATAATAATAATATAGGAAATGATAAAGTAAAAGGGTAACATTTGATAATAATGATGAAATATAACAGATGGATAAAGATGTTGAAATATACTGCGCATACATATCCATATGCACATACATACATACAAACTACCACATACAATCCACATACATATATTCATAAATACATTCATACACACGCACACACATACATAGAAACACCTACATACATACATACATACATACATACATACATACATACATATATACATACATGCATACATACATTCATACATACATACATACATACATACATGCATACATACACACACATACATACCACTTACATAAACACCCACACCACACACATTCATACCTACACACCCTCTGGAGTTCCAGTCACACCTCTCCGTCTTTACTTGATTTCGAAATCCTTCTGAGAAAGAGAGATAAGATCCATCTCCTTTTTTCCCCACGAAGCATTTCTATTAGACGTACGTGCATCTATTTATTTATTTATTTTTATTTCTTATTACTCCCCCCAACAAGGTTTTATTGTAGATGTTTTTTTTTTTCTTTTCGTTTCTTTTTTTATTCATTCATTTTTTTTTTTGAGATTTTGAGATGAGTCGAAAGTTTCTCTGGTCTTTTCACATCTACCTTTTTCATATTGTGCGTTGTTCATATGTGCATGACAAATAGGTATCTATCTATCTGTCTGTTTATGTGTGTGTGTGTGTGTGTGTGTGTGTGTGTGTGTGTGTGTGTGCGTGTGTGTGTGTGTGTGTGTGCGTGTGTGTGTTTATGTGTGTGTGTGTGTGTGTTTATGAATGTGTGTGTTTATGTGTGTGTTTGTTTGTAAGTATGTATATTGGTGGTGTTTTCCCTATGCTTCTAAAACGGCAAATTTCTGATATATCTTTGCTGAAGAAGAAGACATATAAAATATATTTCATATAAATTGTCCTTTGGGCTTTTGGGATCAAACGATGGCCGTTTATATATATATGGGATATATATATATATATATAATATATAATATATTATATATATATTATATATATATATATATATATATATATATGTCATATATTCTATATATATATATATATAGATTTTATTATATGAACATATATATATATATAAAATATATATATATATATATTATATAAAATATATTTATATATTATATAATATATATATAATAAAATATATATATTATACACAAAACCCCACACACACACATATATGTATTATATATATATATATATAATTTATTATATTTTATATATATATATATATATATATATATATATAATATATTTAAATAAAATCTTTTTATTTTATAAAATCATTATATGTTCCTCCCTCGGTTTTGAGGATGACTTGACTCCATATCAATGAAAGAATGAAGTCATGACTTGCGCTTGATTTGGATTTAAGTGAGGGAATCTGTG
>NC_051394.1:47279359-47286859 GCF_015228065.2 Penaeus monodon
GATCATGAACGTCGATATCAGCTTGATATGTGGAATTAGATTCTGTTTACTGAAATGAGGGTATTGTCTACACACACACACACACACACACACATACACACACACACACACACACACACACACACACACACACACACACACACACACACACACACACACCACACACACACAACACACACACACACACAAACGCAAACACACACACATTTAACAATATATATATATATATATAAATATATATATATATATATATATATATATATATATATATATATATATATATATATATATATATATATATATATATATATATATATATATATATATATATATATATATATATATATATATATATATATATAATCTAATAATTCAACGAATGTTTAAGCTGCTTGTTCTTTCCGCTGACTTTTAGCTTTAAAGGATTTCGTTAACGCTAGGAAAGACATGTAGAATACATAGATATGCTGTTTCCTAATTTCGGTGTTACTGTATCAATATTTATCAATATTTCTTAGTTTTCTGATCTACTGTAATTACTATGAAATAGAATAGCACTATTCACTGAAGAAAAATACAAAAGAGGGATATGTTTTTATTGACGTATAAAATGTATGGTTTTCCTAAAATAGATATTTTAGTCGATTTTTTTTGGGGTCATTGTTTTAGAGTACTTCTCTATATAAAATGATTATTCAATTCTGCTTCTAAGATACCTATCTGTTCTTTTACTTTCTCCGTCCTGCTGTGTATGTCGGAAATTTTAATAATAATTTCATCTGAAAGCTTAATAATAATTTTATATTAAATCCTGATAATAATTTCATCTGAAAGCTTAATAATAATTTTATATTAAATCCTGATAATAATTTCATCTGAAAGCTTAATAATAATTTCATCTTAAATCTTAATAATCAAGACGAAATCTCTTTGTAAATAATGCTTTGGAACTTTTCTTGTCTTGGAAATTGATGAACACCTTGAATGCATTTAAGAATGACTAATTACCATTGGATTCTCCTTTGTCTTACAATACAGAACGTAATCTTTTTTGACAGTAAGATTTTCCCCTTTTGATCCCTCGGCTGCGCCCTTCGTTTGTTAGGGCGAGCAAGGTGCACAGCCCTTCACGGCTGTCCATATTTATATATTGCAATCGTAAATTTCTCTCTCTCTCTCTCAGGCTCTGTTTTTTACTGCGATCTGTCTGTCCTTCTCACCAATAAAATAATTTTTTTACATTAAATTTTCCTTTTAAAATCCCTCGTATTGTATTGTTATGGAGAATGAAAGCTTACGGATATCATATTATATATATTGAATTTTATATATTGTATTATATTTCTTTTATTTTTATTTAATTTTCTAGTCTTTTATAGTATATATTATATATTATATATATATATATATATATATATATATATTATATATATATATATATTATATATATATATATATATATGTTATATATATATATATATATATATATATATATATATATATATATATATATATATATATATATATATTATATATATATATATATATATATATATATATATATATATATATATATACATATATATACAAACAAACAAACACACACACGCGTAAATGGCATAGCGCTCGCATCCCAACGAGAATTCTCAAAGACCACGTCCGATTAGGAAGGCCACCCAATCAGGCGGTACTGCCAACCAGCCTCATCATGATTATTAGGACACCTATGTTTGCACACACACACACACACACACACACACACACACACACACACACACACACACACACACACACACACACACACACACACACGCCATCAATATTACACATATGGCCGATGTAAACAAGGATATAGTCATATTGGGACGTGAAGAAAATGTCGTAGAAGATGGAATCGATCGATACACCGAAGACAAGAAGTTGGTTGTCAATATTCTGAAGGTCATAAATCCCAAATTCTCAGAGGAGAGTATCATAGCCCACAGGAGGTTGGGATTATTCGAAAAGGGAACGAAACGCCCTTTATAATTCACATTCATGAATAAGCAAATGGTAACTGATGTAATAAAGAAAGTTAAAGTCTTCGCCACCCATGAAGAGTATAAGAGAATCTGGATAAGACGGAGAAACATTAAAAAAAAAAATGACGGAAAGAATAAACATGAAAAAGAAAAAAAAAGAAAAGAAAAAAAAATATATATATATAATAAAAAAAATTAAGCAAAACAGGTTTACTATCGGAGTCAAAATGTACAAACAGACAAAATTAGCCTTGCAGTCAAAAGGAATACCGGATCTAGATCTAGATGCAGTTAATGAAATTAATAAAGTAACACTGAATCCAAACTGCTGATGATGTAACATTATTACTCAGAGACCATAATATTTGGAGAAAATATAGAGCGAATGGAATTGGATGAAGGCAGCAATATTCACAAGGAAAGGAGTTATCATAAAGGAGTTAGAGATTAAGCAAGACCCCATAGTAGAACGGAAGGCAATTGAGGTAGAAGTAAACGGTGTAAACATAATAATAACCACAGTGTACATGCCACCTCCTACATCAGTGTGGTCACAAGAAATTTACCAAAAACTCATTCAAGAAACATTAAGGAGTCTGGAAGAAATGCTGCAACTTTCGGAGCAAATGCGCAAGAAATTCTTGCAACAGGGGATTTTAATTGCAAAACTGACTGGGAAAGTTTCGATCCCTGAGCTCAAGCAGATTCGTTGAATGCACAATTACTAGAAGTCATAAATAAATATTGTCTTTTCCAAAATGTAGCAGATCATACCAGGGTAAGAGGGCTAGATAGACCGTCTATGCTAAGTATAAAGGTGACATTAAGGATATGGAAAACGTGACCATGTAATAAATAAAATAATATACTGTCTGCTACAGAAAAAACTCATTGTAAGTAAGGAAAGAAAGGGGAAATACATAAACAAGAGAGGCAATTATAAAAGCCAGATTCTCTGATGGCATAAACGGGAAATACTCCTAGACGAAGAGAACCTGACAATACAATATACAGAATTTAGCGGTCTTAAAAAGGAGTAGGATAATTTGTACCAAAACTGAATCAAGAAGTGGGCAAAAGTGGTTCAATGATAAATGTAAGAATATGAGAGAAAACAAGCAACAAGATTCAGAAGACATATCTTGAAATTAAACTTTGAAAAAGATACAATCAATAATCAACCAAAGCTCTTCTTCGTTTATACTAAAGAGGAGGAAATGTGTGAAAACCTTAATGAGAAATTTCAGCCAGTGTGTGCTCAGGACCCATACTTGCAAATGATAAGTAACCATAAACCAGATTATCGAAAATATCACGCTAAAAAAATGAAATAAAAGATCTACTAAAAGGGTCAGGCGTGACTAAAGCAGAGGTACCAGATAAGATTTCTAAACGAGTTCTTAGGGAATGTGCCGAAACACTATGTGCTACGTTACTGTTAATATTCCAAAATTCAGTAAGACAAGGAAAACTACCAAAAGATTGGAAACATTTTATAATAGAGGCGACAAACAAAACCCTCTAAATTATAGACCAGTTTCGTTAACCAGTGTAGTATGCAAAGTGTTAGACAGGATAATCAGGAAACAGTGGGTTGAAGTCCCTGAAAAACACGATATGTGATCAAATAAGCAATTGGGTTTTATGGAAGGAAGGTGGTGTGTAGCAAATCACTTGTGTTTATCTATATAACAAGAAAGGGACGGCTGAGTGGATTATGCGTGCTTAGACCTTAAAAAGGCATTTGATAAGGTGTCTAATAGAAAACTATTATGGAAATTAGAACACTTGGGTAGAGTGAAAGGCAAACTCCTCGAATGGATGAAAAACTTCCTTCATGAAAGACAGATGGGCACCGTTATTAGAGGGAAGCACTTTACATGGCGACGAGTAACTAGCGGAGTACCTCAAGGATCGGTCTTGGCGCCGATTATGTTTACTATTTTCATCAATGATTTAGGGTCAAACATAAGTTTGCAGACGACGTCTCATGCCCTCGAGAACTTATTCATGTGGAGCTGTACTTGAAAAAATGGAATTCAGTACCAATAAATCCCATGTAGTCAGGCTCGGAGAAAGTAAAAATCGTCCACTATACCTATACAAATTAGGAGACGCAGTAATAAACCCAGCAGATAGGGAAAACTACCTTGGAATAATCATAAACAGGACGAAAATATGCTAAAGAAAAAGATAATTACGGCCATCATAAAACTTACGGCCGATTTGTTAAAATTGTGCGAAGCCCGACCCAGTAAACATTCATACGTACGGACATGCATATACACAGAAATAAATACATATTTATCCATCTGTCAGATAGACATACATTCATTTGTCTACCTATCTGATTTATTTATTATTTTTTTTTTTTTACGGTAGGTTCATGTTTGAGCCGCCGTGGTCACAGCATGATACTTGTAGTTTTCATGTTGTGATGCTCTTGGAGTGAGTACGTGGTAGGGTCCCCAGTTCCTTTCCACGGAGAGTGCCGGTGTTACCTTTTAGGTAATTATTCTCTCTATTTATCCGGGCTTGGGACCAGCAATTAAACTATACTCCTTCGTAAATAATAATGAGCAATAATACAGATAAGATTTCTATAAACAGATTAAGTAATCTGATAGACATACATATATCTGTCTATCTGGTATGCCTGTCTAGACTGACAGATCTGGATTTATTTCTGTCTATATGCATGTCCGCATCATGGATGTTCATAAAGTCGGCCCTTGCGCAGTTTAAACAAACCGGCCGCTGGTGTAGTGTACAGTAGTACTGAATCCACACTTAAAGGGGGATATAGACAAACTAGAAAGTGTTCAAAGAGCAGAAAATAGGACTTACTTCATTGGAAGAAAGAAAGAAAAGGGGTGACATGATTATGCTTTTCAACTATGTTGCGGGAATAATCAGAGGAAGTTAGACAAAGATAACTATAATTTTGATGGAAGAGAGGATCACAGTAAAAAGGTAAAAGTAAAAAGAGGAGAGAAAGACGCCAAAAAGTTCAGCTTCCCAAATAGAGCTATGGAAACATGGGGCAATTTTCCAAATAACGTTTTTTGTGCCAAAAATGTGCGTCAATTCAAAAAGTTATACGATGATTTAAATATTGCAAACGGGAAATCCGTGCTTATCTCTTTTCCCATATTGAAACAACTAGGTGAGAATATATATATAAATATATATATATATATTTATATATATATAGATTATATATATATATATATATATATATATATATATATATATATATATATATATATATATATATATATATATATTTTATGATATGTATATATTTGTAACACACACACACGCACACACACACACACACACACACACACACACACACACACACACACACACACACACACACACACACACACACACACACACACACATTTATATACATACGTAATATATATATATATATATATATATATATATATATATATTATATATATATATATAAATATATACATACAGAGATATATAGATATATATATAATATATATACATATATATACATAAAAAACAGAGCACAGAGGAAACTTATCAACATTAATTCTTAATAATTAAGTCTCGTAGCCTCCACCATCTGGGAATATTCTCCCAGGAAACATTAGATCCAAATATACAGCTTATGCTAATAAATTCCCAACAGGAAAAGAAACTGGTTATTTATACAACTAAATTATATATGTATATAAATATATATATATATATATATATATATATATATATATATATATACATATATATATGTATATATACACACTCACACTCACAGTATTAGTATAGTAGCCAGCAGGCAATATTGCAAGGTAAACCACTCTGCTTGTAGTTTAAAGGTGATGGATAATCCTCTGACTGTCCGGTAAAATACATGTGTTTGCTTTACTCAATGCTTCTAGAACAAGGCCGTAAATGCTAATTCTCAATACACAGTTCGACAAAATTGCCCAAGCTAAATATATGTTCATTTGTCGATTGCAGATAAGGCTATATGGATTATAGATGATAACTGGATAAGTCAACAAAGAGTTAGTTATTTGCATCCCCAGGAATAGGGTGCATGCATAGAGAGACAAGATATTAGGATAACCATTTCTTGAATTCAGATATTGATATATAAGTCTTTGGCTATTCGTGAATATATATATATATATATATATATATATATATATATATATATATATATATATATTTTATATATATATATATATATATATATATATATATATATATGTACATATATATGTATACATACATATGTATGTATGTATATATGTACACACACACACACACACACACACACACACACACACACACACACACACACACACACACACACACACACACACACACACACACACACACACACACACACACACACACAACACACACCACACACACACTCTGGTTGTGTACATGTGTGTGTGACAGATACAAATAAATTAGCAATCAAACATAGCCTGGGATATAATGAATCGGCCACATCGCCGTTTTGAATGAAACCTTCGCACTGTGGCTACGCTGTATTTACGTGTTACTTTGTGCTTGTGTTGCTCAGTGTATTTACTGACCTTTCTGCAAATAATATGAAATAAAATCACGTGGATAGAAAACATGCCAGAAAAGTAGGTAAAGAGAGAGAGAGAGAGAGAGAGAGAGAGAGAGAGAGAGAGAGAGAGAGAGAGAGGAGGGAGAGAGAGAGAGAGAGAGAGAGAGAGAGAGAGAGAGAGAGAGGGAGGGAGAGAGAGAGAGAGATAAAGAGAGAGATGAAATATTAAAGGAGAGTTAGGGGAGTAGAGAGGGGAAGTATAAAGACCATAGAAAGACATACTATTCAACTTGACCATTACCCTCTTTAATCAAGATAGCGCTGTATGTTGCAGAAAAAGTTATCTCTGGTAGTAATTACACCAGTGACAGTTGCCAGCTTTATATAATTTCTGATCTGCCTGTCACTATACCATGCTTTGCCTAGTACTCCAGTTAATTAATATCGAAAATATAAAACTGTCTACTCACTGGCATAATGCACTAGGATTTAACATAAAGACGCTGATTATTTCTTTGATCAGTCTGATCGGAGTTCCTGATATATCATTTATGGAAGCCTTTGAGTACTTTGACAAAATAGATGCTTCGGTTTCTCTCTCCTTCTCATCTTCCCGAAATCAGCGTTACATGATACAAAAAGGATTTTAGCTTCAGAAATATAAACTGCGTTATCATCAGGATAAGCATAACCATTACGGTAGTATTATCGTTAATAATTAAGAATATTATCATACAGTAACCATCCTCCGTCATGATGTTCCCTCGATCAACTGGTCCAAACTTCTAATAAGCCAGAAATTGTGCTTAAGAGATTTTTAACGTTTGACTAGACACGGCCTGTGCTTAACGCATGCCTCTGTGTAATGTCAGTGTCTACTCCGAGTTGATTTATACTGAAAATATCGTT
>NC_051394.1:47301859-47304359 GCF_015228065.2 Penaeus monodon
TCACACTATCTTGGTCTTGTTTTATATAAACCATAGATAAATGAATCTTGCGTAAACCGGTCATAGTGCTTTATACTACAGCATTCAGGGCGTTGAGAATTAATAAACTCAGTCAAGTCCTCTTTGAAGGAAGCTTTAATAATTTGAAAAATCCTAGCAGGATGTACCCCAAGATCTATATCCACACTTTGCCACATGCTGACTTTGCAAGGCGATTAGCATGATCATGCCAGGGATTCCAGCATGCAATGGAATCCACACAAAACTTATATCATGGCCTCATTATTTTGTACGATGCACGTCCTCTCTGATGTCATTTGCAATATTCCCTGCACCTTTGTCAAGAGTGTTCAGAGCCTGGAGAGCACTCTGTGAATCGCAGAAAATTACCCCTGAACTTTGATGGAATAGAAATTCGGTGGCCATGAGTATTTCTGCCAATTCATTTTGCGTAGTGCTAGCCCAGTCATTGAACTCTCCTACGATCCTGGTGCTGCAAAATAGTTTTATTATATACAACAAAAGCACATCCTGATCTGCTCGCGGTAATGAAACGCGGCGTCCGAACACCGTAGGGTTTTGCCAAAATAGTTCATTTGGAAATATGAGTCAAGATGTAATGTACTGTATATGACGCCACTGTAGCATGAGCAATTTGCTTTCTAGGATTTGCTTTATCTGATGTCTTCGATAAAGACGGGTATATTTGCTTAATTTTCCTATGTTTATCAACAACTGCTCCATTCATTCTTTGTTTACTGTGTGTCTTGATTTTTATTTCTTATTAACAATACGAATAAAACAAAAATATTTTAAACATTTTTATTCAAGATTGGTTATAGCCAGACCACAGGTATTATTGCAAATCATGTGCTGTTTTAATGATTATCATGGAATTAAATTCAGTGATTTCAATACTAGACGGTAACATATTTTATTCATATTTTCAATTTGTTTTCAAGGATGCATATGGTGTATTAGGCATGTTACTAAAGTTCTTTGCTACCAGGAAATTTATGTTGAAATTCCTTCAAACTGTGGTGTTATCTAGGTATTTATCCAGGGAGGAAACGTGCCCCCATCCTACAGGTTCGTGATTTTTTATCATAACATTTTATGTTGAACAGTTCGTTTATTGGTAATGCATATATATATATATATATATATATATATATATATATATATATATATATATATATATATATATATATATATATATATATATATATATATATATATATATATATATATATATATATATATTATATATAATATAATATATATTATATATATATATATATATATAATATATGTATATATTATATATATTATATATTGATATATATATATTATATTATATATATATAGATATTTATATGTAGTAGTAGTGTAGTTATTTGTGTTGTGTGTGTTGTGTGTGTGTGTGTGTGTGTGTGTGTGTGTGTTTGGTGTGTGTGTGTTGTGTGTGTGTGGTGTTGTGTGTGTGTGTGTGTGTGTGTGTGTGTGTGTGTTTGTGTGTGTGTGTGTGTGTGTGTGAGTGTGTGGTGTGTGTGTGTGTGTGTGTGTTTGTGTTTATGTGTGTGTGTTTTTGTGTATGTGTTCAAAGTTTATACACTAATATCCAGTGAAACAGGGCAGAATATGATATATATCTTCAAGCAGAAACCATTGTCATGCAGTAAAAGATAAATAAACAAAACATTAAAACTGCATGAAATCAGAATAAAAAAGGACATCCATAATTCAATTACTTAGGGAGAAATCATGATTCAACTGACACAAATTAATTGAACTAATCCAGACGTGATTCAATATTCTGTAAAACGCCTGACACGGGTTTCCTTTGGTGATTTAATAATTTCACATCATCAGAATTGATGCACTTAATCAGTACTTTTTTTCAGAAAATCTAATTGAAGGCCGGTTCTCTCCATCATATAGGAATAGTAATAAAGAAATATAATAATTGTATTTCGTATATTTGAAACTACTTTATCTTCTGCCGTTGAGCCATGTCATCTATAAGGGATGATTGTTACAATGCATGTGTATTTATACAATGATGTAATAATTTTTTTCAGTTATTGATATGTGGTTCTGGATCAGCTAATTTTATGTAAAAAAAAAAAAAAAATCTGATTGATAAATAGAAGGAAAGAAATATAGAAATAGATGATAATGATGGAATTGTAGAAAATAAAAACATACACACCAATAATTGTAATGATGTTGATGAAATAATAATAATGATAATAGATGTAGTTGCATGAGTAGTAGTAGTAGTATCTATACAACTACAACTGTCAGTGATGATAATGGTGACATTGATGATGATCATGATAACTATAATAATGTTGATAATAATAATGATAATGATAACGATAATTGCAATAATTATGATTATGATAATGATTATAATAATAATCATTACTGTTATCATTACTGTCATCATTATTATCATTATCATTATTATCATTAGTAAATTCGTTGCTATCAATGT
>NC_051394.1:47321859-47331859 GCF_015228065.2 Penaeus monodon
TTTTTTTTTACGGAACCATGTAATCATATACACAGTACCACAGACAGACGGAACGAATGAAACACGAAACTAACCGCATTAATCACTTGCTTTTTGGACAGAGCATGCGAGTCCATGCAAATTATCACCAGCAAAAAGAGCACTGGAATTAACACGCAAAGAGCCGGTGGTTGGGTGGCAGGGGCTATCAACAGGGGAACAGAAAGTTCAACCAGAATCTAGCAAAACTCCAGAACTAGGGGAGTAAGTTGAATATGAACAGGATAAAAAAAAATATGAAGGTTTGAACAATGTGAGGATATGAACATCGCTGAAGTCAGAACGATGTATGATACAAGTGCGACTGATCCAGGAATGTGGATGTCACTTATGTACTGTCCTGGGAAATATAACCATGATGGTGCAGATGCAAGAAGTAAATAGAATTATTAAGGTAAAAATAATGACATAATACAAATATGGTAATACAGATAAAAAAAAAAAAAAACAATACAAATATGCTGATATATTAATAATTAGTTTCTATTATAAAGCAGAAGTTTTATAATACAAACAGTGTGATAGAGATATACTGTTGTCGTTCATACAATCCAACACGATTTTATTAATAATCAAAAATACATTTAGTAAATGTAAAGCAACAGTGATACTTAAGATAATAGTAGTTTTCGAAATAGTATTATTAGTAGCAACGGTGGTGGTAGTAGTAGTAGTTGTAGTTGTAATAATAAAAATAAGAATAAGAATAACAAAACAGGATAATAATAATGATTGACAATAATAATAATAATAACAATAACAACAATAACAATAACAATAACAACAACAACAAAACATACTACAAGCACTACTACTTCTACTACTACGACAGCTACTACTACTAATGATGATGATAATAATAAAAAATAATAAATAACAAATAATAAAAAATGAAAATGAAAATGAAAATAAAATTATGCAACCCACAAAAGTAATGATGATAATTCCGAAATTCCAAAAGTTCAACGAATGTTTTTTTTTTTTATTATTAATTTATTTTATCTATTTATTTACTTATTTTTTTGTTTTTACTTGTTTATTTATTTGTTTATCTATTTTCTTATTTGTTTGTTTATTTATTTAATTACTTGTTTATTTATTTATTTATATTATTTATTTATTTATTATTTATTTGTTTGATTATATTATTTATTTATTTACTTACTTATTTGTTTGTTTATATATATATTTATCTATTTATCTTTTTATCTATTTATTCTGAAGAATTATTATACTGATCAGTTTCCTATAATGACTCGAACCGATGATGAATCGCTTAATTGGATCCGATTCACCAATGCTAATCAACAGGTTTTCCTGCCATGAAGAATCCAGCCACAATTTTCATTGCAATCGGTAATGTTTCGTATAATCATATTGGTTTTCAATATTGCTGTTGTTGTTATCATTATTTCTATCATTATTATTACTATTATTGTTGTTGTTGTTGTCATCATCATCACCATTACTATTATTGTCATTATTATCATTTTATATTATTACATTCATCTATATCATCATCATTATATTTCTTTCTCATCATCATCACCATTACTATTATTGTCATTATTATCATTTTATTATTATCATCATCATCATCATCATCATCATCATCATCATCATCATCATCATTATCATTATTAATATCATTACTGATATTATTATTATTATTATTATTATTATTATTACTATTATTACTATTGTTATTATTATCATTATTATTATCATTATCATATTATTATCATTGCTATTATCATTACTCTTCAATACCAATATCTTTATGATATTGATGATGATCATCGTTACCATCAACATTACAAAATATTGATAACGAATGCTGATAATGTAAACAAATCTTAACGATTATATCACAGGGAGGAAAAAAATATTTCTATTTTTCTCTTTTAAGTGACAAACAAAATGAGTCAGACAGAGGCAGTCCTTTTATACTGCGATTCGCGATGTATAATACACTGATCTGCATGCAACCGGCAGGATTCGTCTCGTCAATTGCAGCTTCACTAATGGCTTTGAACACTAAAACGAGAAACTCTGATCCATTCTCGTTTCAGGGGAAAATTACGTTTGATATTGTTTGCGTTTTCAGAGATATTTTGGTCCTTGTCATATTGTTTTTTAGCCTTGATTTTTGCCAGTTAATGTAATCGGGAATAATGCTTCATTGTTTTATCATTATGCTGCATTGTGTATATCTTGCGTAAGACCTCTGTTGGCAGTAAGGCTATTAACCTAATTATTGTATATTGCGAATATCCACGTCAAAGAATGTGTACAAAATAACCCTCGATTTCACTCTCAGACTTGGCCCAAGGGAGCTTGCAGCCTGGCTATCAATAACAAGCGGTTCTCCTGCCCTTCCCACGTTGCCCCAGAATTCAGCGTTGTGTTGTGAGGAAGGCTTTGGGTCTAGGCCTCCCCGCAGCACTTTATATTAGGGCGATGCTGCACCACTGGATAGAGCGAGCAGGAGTCCATGTTTGGATTGAATTTATGTTGCACGATGAGGGAAGGAAGCGAATTTATATGACGTTGGTTGCTATGTGAGTATAGCTGTGTTTATATGTGCTGTCTGAGTGACATACTGATTGGCTGACTGTCTGGTTGACTAACTGACTGTCTTTTTGTCTGACTGACTGATTGTCTGTCTCTCTCTTTCTCCATCTGTGCCTCCTTCCCTTCCTCCCCCCCTCTCTCTTTCTCTTTCTCCAATCTATTTACCTGAAATTCGCTGAAATCATGTTACAAACATTTGCATCTGACATCTAATTGATTTCATTAACCATCAAACAATTGCTTTGGAACAAGAATAATTATCATGCACACAGCATTATGTATATATGTATATTTTTTTTTACAATACATGACCACACTTCATTCTATTATTTCGAAGAATTTTACTCGTATATTTCTCAAGCTTCAACAGCGCAGGTAAGAATAATTAGTCGTTGGCAATACTGTTATTCAAGGCAAACATATTACATTGTCATTCTATTGTTTTCTTTTTCTCTCGGTTAATGTCCTGGGAATAAAAAAATATATGCTGATCTATGGCACGATATTCTAAAATTTTACACGTTATAGTTAACAACGTAATTTAATATGGTATATCTGACAATATAATTTCATGGTATTGTTGACGATACAGTTTAGTATGATAAATATTTTATACATAATACATATGATATATATAATATAAATAATATTGATAGAGTTTTATAAATAATTGATATCATTTTATAGGATATAGTTGACATTTGACCCTAACGTGGCCCTGCGACTCCCCCCCCCCCCAGTGTCAGATCCCGCCAATTTTTACTTAACCCTGAGTAATGTTGTAAATAACCATCCCAAGCATAACAGAAAATATTTATGAAAACAAGAGCAACAGCATGATAATGATAATGATAATACTAAGGATAATAGTAATAATAGCAACAACAATAGCAATCATTACAATAATAATGATGTTGATAATAATAATGATAACGTTAATAAAAATATTACTAATGATGATAATAATAATGGTAACTATGATAACATTAACAACAATATTATACGATAATGATAGCAATAGTAATAATAATAATGATGTCAAGTAATACTAAAATGATAAAAAAGTAGTAGTAGTAATTATAATACTACTAATAATAATGATCTTGATAACAATAGCAACAACAATAATAATAATAATAATAATAATAAATAATAATAATAATAATAATAATAATAATAATATCATATAAAATAATATTAGCAATAATAAAAATAATAACTATGATCATGATAATAATAATAATAATAATAATAATAATAATAATAATAATAATGATAACAAAAACAAAAACAAAAACCAAAATAATACCAGTAATAATAATACTAACAAGAAGAGTAATAATGATAGTAATAATACTGATAATGATAATGATAACGATAATAATTATTATAATAATGATAATGATAGTGAAAATAATGATGGTATTAATAATGATTGTAATTGTAATAATTCTAATAATAACAACGATAATAATAATAACAAGAGAAATAATAGTAGTAAAATAAAGGATAACAATTTAATAATAATAATAATAATAATGGTAATAACAACAATAATTACAATATACTAATAATTACAATGATTTTGAAAATAATAATAATTATGATGATAATGATAATAAAAAAAGTAATAATGATGATAATAAAATAATAATAATGATAATAATAATAATAATAATAATAATTTGATAATAATGATAGTAAAATGATGTACAATTGATGCTGATAAAGATAGCAATATTAATGGTAATAACAGAATAATAATAATAATGATAACAATAATAATAGTAATAATTATAATTATAATAATTACAATATTGATAATAATAATAACAGTGATAACAATGATGATGATGATAATGGCAATAAAAATGATATGAACACGAGATTAAAAACTGAAATGTCTGGAGTTGCACTTTGAAATTGAAAAGAACAGTGAAAGGCGGTTTTATGTCATGATTCCATTAGCTTGAAGGTATTGACATGTGTTTTGGGAAAATATTTATATAAACCTGCTTGACGTTTGATGGTTAATTAAATCATGCTTGTATTATAATTTCCCCGAGGTTGGGGTAAATAAATTAAACTAAGTCTATTAATTTTGATGTCTGGTTTGGAGAGAGAGAGAGAGAGGAAAAGAGAAAGAGAAAGGAAAAGAGAAAGAGCGAGAGGGAGAGAGAGAGAGAGATAGATAGATAGAGAGAGAGAGAGAGAAAGAGAGAGAGAGAGAGAGAGAGAGAGAGAGAGAGAGAGAGCAGAAGGAGAGAATGGGAAAGGGAATGAGGGAAGATAGAAGAGAGAAAAGAGAACGAACAAACGAAAATAAGAGGAAGGAAAAAGAAGGAAAGACAGAGAAGGAAAATTAGACAATAAAAGAGGGAGAAGGAGTTAGGGAAGAGGGCCGCTGGAATCTTGTTCAATGCAAAACAACAAAAACAAATAACACGCAGTTTCCCTCCTAATTCCTTTACCATATGACCTTCAATAACAATATCCGCTTATATACGATTATTGTTTTTCCCTTGTTTATCATCATTATCCTTTCACTTACTGCCAACATTCCATCCCATTCTGTTCCTAAAATGTGAATCGAAACACAAAGAATCCCAACTCACAAACAACAAAACCATTCCAGATAAAACGAGAGACAAGTTGTTGACATGTTGCAGCCGTTAGCAACCGTGAAAAAGTAATAAATTGACAAAACGAGGATATATAACAAAATAGTTTCCTTGTGGTGGAAACCCAGGTATGATCACCATGACATTCCTTGTGTGTGTTTTTTTTTTTTTTTACTTATTCTGTTTTTTTTTTGCGTCTACGACTAACGCTATGTACTTCTTATTGTACAGTTGAGGCTCCGTTAATGCGTTTTTCTTGCGTAGGAAACACAGTAAAGATATGAACTTTTTTTTTTTCTTCACCTGGCTTTTCCATGTTCATCATGGGTCGCCGGTGCGGATTTTTGTATCCGCATCTTCATTTTGGTTTGGCACGTTTTTACGACCGGATGCCCTTCCTGCCGTCAACCCTCCCCATTCATCGGGGTTGAATTGGGACTTGGGAATTGGGTCCATGCCACTGGACTGTGGACTCCCATGGCGGTAGGCAATCGAGGTGAAGTTCCTTGCCCAAGGGAACAACGCGCCGGCCGGTGGCTCGAACCCTCGAACTCAGATTGCCGTCGTGACAGTCTTGAGTCCTATGCTCTAACCACTCGGCCACCACGGCCTCAGTAACGATATTGACTAATTATTTAAAATCATCTTCCGTGTCAACAGCTACGGTCATAAGGGGCGACTCCATTGTGATATTAAAATGTCAAAATATTTATAACGTTTAAAAATGTATCAATAAATAATGTCTCTTTTAAGTAAAAATAAGGATAAGTATCATATATCTACACAACTGTATAAAGAAAGCAAAACAAAAGTATAGACCAGGAACTAAAACGAAAAAAGTATATATATAGATACAAATAAAAATATAGATATAGATACAAATAAAGATATAGATATAGATACAAATAAAGATATAGATATAGATACAAATAAAGATATAGATATAGATACAAATAAAGATATAGATATAGATAAATGTATGGACATAGAAAAAGATATACATATAGATATAGAAACACACACATACATACAACAGAAGGATTCCAGGAAATGTTGACGTCTCCCATCTTTTTTCCGTTTTTCCACTAACCATGTTGACACGGGAGTGATAGGAAAGAATGGCATTTCCACCGCGTACTCACTTCTTAAGATGTGAGCAAAGAATAAGAAAGAATTAGCATAGGGGAAAAGAGCGCAATGGAATTGTGCCTTGATATTTTCCGGTGTTGTGTTATACTAATTAGCATGATTATGTGGATAAATACACACATCTTGTCAACGCAATATTCTGTGTTTGATTTCATCATCTTCATCTTCATCTTCATCTTCATCTTCATCTTCATCTTCATCTTCATCTTCATCTTCATCTTCATCTTCATCTTCATCTTCATCTTCATCTTCATCATCTTCATCTTCTCTCCCACACACACATACTAATGAATCTCGATTAGGGAACATAGACCAGATTCTCTCCCTGTTCCTTTCCAGCCAGTGGATCCCTTTTGAGGTAGATTAAAAGTTTTCAATTTCACCTCGATTATGGAACCGTATTTTCTTAAGGAAATGTAATTTGGTTATATAAACATTCCTATTGAAAAGGCCAGCACACATAAACATAAATGCACAGACATATAAACACAAACACATAAAGAATTATATACCATGTTTAGATATGTAAAGAAGATCCCGAATATTACCAGAGATTGCATTCCACTGAACAAATATACCTGATACCAATGCAAAATTACAATTAATCAATTAAACCTTAGTTATATATCAAAGTTCAAATATATCAATGAAGACACAACACAATCAATAAAGTAGATTAAGCAAATGGAAATTTTCAGTTCCTGTTTTTCAAGATAATCAACATAACTGCAATTCATGAGATGATAAAAGTCGAAGGTGTTCAGATCAAAACACTTTTTTCATCGGAAGTGACAGCCTAAAAGGGCAGCGTGTTGATTTTTTTTTCTCCAAAACCCATTTCCTTCGACGAAAAAAAAAAACACACATTTTCGAATTATTATTATTTTTATCGTTTACTCTAATACTGAGTATTGCAAAGAAAACGAGAGATGGAGAAATAGAAAAAGGGACAAACAGGCGCAGAGTGAGTGAGTGAGTGAGTGAGTGAGTGAGTGAGTGAGTGAGAGAGAGAGAGAGAGAAAGAGAGAGAGAGAGAGAGAGAGAGAGAGAACGAGAGAGAACGAGAGAGAACGAGAGAGAACGAGAGAGAGAGAGGGAGAGATACAGACAGACCGGCAAGACAGAGACAGACAAACAAGAGATGGCACATAATAAGATAGCGATTCACCAACTCCACCAGAGCATGCGACGTATTCTCTCAAACCGCCCAACGTGAAGTGGAATTGCTGCCACCAGGAACTTACGCTACGGACCGCTTACGTCTTCCAGAGAAAGGGCAAAGGCCGCGTTTAAGATTATCAAGGTTTATAAGATACTTTTTTTGTTTACTTAGCTGTTTTTTGTTTTGTTTTGATTTGTTTTGTATTCGTTTTGATAAGGTCTATGTCTTGGTTTAAATTAACAAAGTAACTAATTATAAAAACTCGTGAATGATTCATAGTTACAAAATACAACCAGTTTACAATTTCTAAATCATACGATTTTGTTGATCTGGGGAAGGATCATAATGGCCGGAGAATCAATGTTAATGTTCGAACGCGATCAACAGAATTGCAGTGCACGAGATGAACCCTATTGCTTTCGGATCAAGCGCCGGAAATAATAACACGCAAGCAATTGAATTCATTTCGAAATCATTTTTTTTTGGCAAAAATAAAAGGGATTTACATATCAGTAACATTGACGCTGAGTTTTAAAGCACTTGGCTTGGGTTTTAAAGCACCTAAATTGTAGATGAGTGTCATTTAACAGTTCAGTAATCTCTCTCTCTCAAGTGCCCACAAGGACGTTGGCGATCATGGATTTCCACCTCTTTCTGTCTTTTGTGGTCTTCGAAATTTCTCGTTCCCTTATACTCGTCCATCTACTTATGCTTGCTGTGTAGGTTAGTCTTTGCCTGTCCCTGCTTCGCTTTCCATCGATCTTGCCTGTCATGCTAAGATGTTCTAGCTCTTCCTTTCGCATTACGTGTCCCAAAAATTCCAACTGTCTCTATCGGATGTTCTTCAGAAGAAAATGCTTTGTTCCTGCAGTTCAGTAATATTTTTAGTTAAAAGAAAAAGTAATGAAATAAAGAAGAAGAAAAAAAAAAAACACACACATTACACTACAAACTAATTTCAATACAGTCTTACCAAGGAATAAGTGAATACATGCATAAGTAAATAAACAAATATTTATAATAAAACAAAACAAGATCCCGTTTGATATTATATTATTCTTGACTTCCAAGTATTTTTATTTACTTATTTATTTATTTTATCCCATGGTGCGTTGAATTCCATCTCTCTCTCTGTCTATCTATCCGTATATTCCTCTATCTACTTACTTACTTACTTACTTATTTACATATTTACTTACTTGCCTACCTACCAATCTATCACAATCCCTCTCTAATTTTACTTATCTAGATGTCTATCTGTATGTATGTATAAATGTATTTTTTTCTCTGTCCATCTCTATCCGTCGAACTCTTTGTGTGTGTGTGTGAGTGTGTGTGAGTGTGAGTGTGAGTGTGAGTATGAGTGTGAGTATGAGTATGAGTATGAGTATGAGTGTGAGTGTGAGTATGAGTATGAGTATGAGTATGAGTATGAGTATGAGTATGTGTGTAGTACCTCTGATAGAAAAAAGGACATTGTAACAGCAACAGCGACCTAATTTTCAATTTTTGGGGCAGATCCATTACTCTGATTATTGAAAAAAATTAGGTTTTGTTTCAGATTACAATTTGTACTTTCTTCATTTTATCTTAATTGTTTATTTATTTATTCATTTATCATTATCATTATTTTTAGCCGCTTGTGTGTATTTTCCTTTTATTTTCACCGCCCTACTTCTCTTTCTCACTCTCTTAGTTGCTACCTCTTTCTTTCCCTCCTTCTCTATCTCTTTCTCTCTCCCTCCCCCTACCGATCTGTGTGTGTGTGTTTGTGTGTACATGTGTGTGTGTGTATGTGTATGTGTATGTGTATGTGTATGTATGTATATGTGTATGTGTATGAGTAATACACTGAGTAAGGAATACCCGGAGGAACCTACACTGCGGCACTAATAGTACCTGACACAGTATCCAATAGTATTAACTGTAATAGCATCGTTGCACTTTTTTTTTATCGAGACTTCCCCTGCTCCTTTATTCTTCTCCCTTTCCCCTTTTCCCCGTTTGCTATCATATGCTTACAGGTTCCTATAAACAAGGCGGACCGATAATTGATACTTATTTCTAATGATCTCTCTCTCTCGAACAGCTGTTTAAGAGCGAGTATAACATGTGTTAGAAATACGGATACTAAAAGGCCTGAAGAATGTTATATTAAAATGTTAACTATCTTGAGTACTTTCTTCTCGTGTTGAATGAGAGGAGAAAGAAAACGTTTATAATATGACTTCTAACAGGACACCTTTGCTTTCCATGATAATTCGTAAATACAATCTTCTTTTTCTTCTTAATACATTTTCATTATTCTTTTTTCTTCTTGTTCCTCATCTTCTCCTTCATCATCGTCATCACATCATCTTTTTCTTCTTCATTATCTTTTTTTGTTGTTGTTCTGCTTTTTCTTTTTCATCACAGGGGGGAGGGTATTATCAAAACACAGAAAATATACATTTAA